>NW_024070185.1:9541095-9785295 GCF_014754425.2 Oryx dammah
ACCCACTCCAGTATTCTTGCCTAGAGAATCCCAAGGACAGAGGAGCCTGGCGGGCAGTCCATGGGTTGTAAAGAATCATACATGACTGAGTGACTATCACTTTTACATATATGCATCTAGGTTTATTTTTTTTTTAAACACACATTTGGAATTATTCCATACGTAGTAAGTAACAATGTTTCTCACATCTTAGAATTTTCTCATGTAGCACACTATGAATCTTCATCATTGTAAGCTACATGATATTTTACAGCAGAAATACACCATAATCCACTTAAACACTGACCTATTATTAGACATTTCAACTGTTGCTAACATTTTATGATTATAAATGATGCAATGAACACTCTATGCCTGTCTTTGTGTATGTAAATAAATATTTTAGGGCCAATTTATAGGAATGGAATTTGATTTGTAGCATATGAGCAGCATTTAACTTTGTGATAGATACTACCAAATTGTCCCCTGAAGACTGTACCCAATTTTATATTTTAACCAACATGGATGAACATTTTCCCCTACATCATCAACATTACTAAATATTATAAAATTTATTTTTAAAGTCTTATTTGTAAATATTAACACATGCTCATTATAAAAAGAATTCTAAGCGATTCAGAGGAGAATAAAAAACTTAGGAGGATAGCTAATAAAAGAAATTTAGCCAGATTTTTACCACTTAGAAATAACTACACTCATTACAAAATCACTCCAAGCAAACATGGACACCAAATAGGCAGAAATAATTTCTAAAATAAGATACTACTATATTCTGAATTTTAAAATGTAAAAACATCAAATTAGTTTGATTTAACACGAGAAAAAAAATTTAAATACACTAGAGAGAAGTGTTAGTTGCTCAGTCATGTCTGCCTCTTTGCAATTCCATGGACTGTAGTTCACCAGGCTCCTCTGTCCATGGGAATTCTCCAGGCAAGAATACTGGAGTGGGTTGCCATTTCCTTCTTCAGGGGAACTTCCTGACCCAGGGATCAAACCTAGGTCTCCTGCATTACAGGCAGATTCTTTACTGTCTGAGCTGTGAGAGAACCCTGAGAGAAAGATCTACTCAAATTTAGCAAATGCTTCTCTGAGGGAAATGGGGTTCCTAAGAGTGCAATAAAACAAACCAAAAAGGATCATATAAAAACATCAGGAGGCTATAAGCACTGTTTTCTAACTCGTGGGCAATATCTAATGGCTCCTGGCTAAAAAAACTAAGGAAATTAGCTGACTGTGATAGCCAGGCTCCAAGATGACTCCTAATGATTCTCTCAGTGTGCCTACCTTTATGTAATCCCCTCCAACACTGCTTCAGGGTTGGTGTGTGCAACCAGCAGAATATGGTGACTTATAAGGCTAAGTCATGAAAAGTTACTGTTTTGCTCTCTCTTAATAGTTGGTTCTGAGAAAAGCTAGCTGCCATGCTTTCAGCCCTACGAAAAAATCCATGTGGCCAAGAACAGCTATGCAAGTGAGCCTTCTTAGTAGTCATTCCCCTAGCATTAGCTAAGCTACTGATTACTGTAGCCTCCTAAGACACCCTAAACCAGAATGACCTAAGCTGCTTCTGGAATCTTGATCTATAAAGCCTGAGTGAGAGAATAAAAATGTAGGTTCTTTCAAGTTGCTACGGTCAATGTAATCTTTTCAGTAGCAACAGATAACTAATACACATACATTATCACATACTTTCCTTATTTCCCTCTCCAGACTGTATATCCATCTCCTATATAAACTGCCATAGCTGTTAACTCACAGTTGTATATTTAAATGAAATCAGGGTTTATCACACAGTTTCCCACCATTTCCGTTCCTAAGCTCTGTATTTTTGCTTTTGTTGTTCAGTTGCTAAGTCACATCTGATTCTTTGTGACTCCATGGACTATAGCACCCCAGGCTTCCTTGTCCTCCACTATCTCCCATAATTTGCTCAAACTCATGTCCACTGAGTCAGTGATGTTATTCAATCCTCTCATCCTCTGTTGTCCTCTTTTTAACTGAGGCATATTTTACATACAGTGAAGAATTCAATGAGTTCTGACATATGTATACACGCAAGTGACCATGACTCAAATCAAGGTATAGATTATTTTCATGCTGTCTAAAAGACTCCCCTTGTCCTCTTTCCAGTTAATGCTTAAATTTTAAACTTTTGGTTAGTAAGATTTCTTCACCAGTTTTTACCAGTAGAGGTTTACTGTTGCTGCATTCCCCAGTTCTTGTATGCTTGTATGTTTGCCTTTTATGTTTATACTTTAAGGAAAACACTACAAGGAATTTTAGGGGAGTGTTACACTTTCCTTTAAAATGTTAAATGGCTGTAATGTCAGTGGGTAGCAGAGTAAGGCCTTCTGAATAGTTAGTCCCCCCAAAATGCAATGAGAGCAAAAGCTGCTCTACCATAAAAGTACTGGCTGAAGTTGTCAAAATCAACTTTTCCAGAAATCTGGAAATTAACCAAAGGTATACAAGTATTCAAAAGTAAAGCTAAATTTTAGTAAGGCCAGCTATACGAGATTTAAATTTGACCTACACTCATTCCCATCATACCAGCATTATAATCACAGTGAATAGCAAGAGTGCTCTACTAGCCACTGGAGAGGGAAAAACATGTTTGGAGTTCCCCAAAACACCATTCTAAGAGAACTGTCATTATTTCCTCTGTTTGGCAACTTCCAGGAAACTCCCATTTGCAAAGCTTATTCTCATTTGAACTTATCCAGACCTCACTCAGTGTGAATAGCCTTTTCCCTGGGAGGGGAGAAGGAAGGGAAGTGGTTTGCAGAAAACAATCAGTGGTAATCATTTAACATTGCAGGTGCCTGAAGTGATGATGCTAACAGTTGGGGCAGACATAGAACTGAACAAAATATTTAAAAAGCTGAGAAATTCTTAAGATGTCTATGAGGGTCTTTGGAAAAACTGACATATTTCTAGGAATCTGCAAGGCCAGGTACATGTACAGGGCTGTACACAAGTCTAGGTCTGTGTGCATGACCAGCGCAATATGCATCACAGGAAAGAAAAGAACTATGACGCTCTTACCTCTGGCCCACTTTGAGACGCCGTACAAACAGAAAGTGAAGGGTAAGGCAGAATTATAAACTGTCTGCCTGAGCATTAAAGGAATGTTTCAATATATATACAGAGTCCCTCAGCAAAGCTGGGAAATTTATTGCTTGTAAGCATTTAAAGAAATTTCTATCCAATAATTAGCTGATTGCTAAGCTAACAAGGAAGAGACTTCAGGAACCACATACCACAAAGATAAAGATAAAGAATACTGAATTTACAGGATTAGATCAGGAAAGTCCCTAAACAAAGAGCAACAAAAACAAACAACAACTATAAATCAAGGGGTAGGGAGGAATCTGATTTCAAGAGTTTCCACATTAAACTGTCAGTTTGAAAAAAAAAAAAGCTTATGAACCATGCAAGGAAACAATCAAGTATGACATACATAGTAAAAGAAGCAGTCACTAAGAAATGCCTTTGAAGAAACCCAGATGTTAGACTTACCAGACAAAGATTTCAATCAGGTAATTTTAAAAACTAAAGAAAAACTGCAGAACTAAATGAAAGTATGAGAAAAATGCATCATTGAACAGAATATCAATAAAGAGGCAGGGATTACAAGAAAGAATCAAACAAATTCTGGAGTTGAAAAGTACAATAAATAAACTGAAAAAATGACTAAAGAAACAACATCAGATGTTAAGTGGCAAAAGAAATATTCAATAAATATGAAGATAGGTTGATTGAGATGATCTTTTATAAGAAAGAGAAATAAAAAGTAATGAGGAAAACAGAGTATCAAAACCCTGTGGGACACCACCATGTATACCAACATATACATAACAGGATTCCAAGGATGAAGAGAGAGAAAATTTAAAGAAAAAAAAAGAAACAAGGAATATTTGAAATGGTTATAAAATTAAAAAACTTAATGAAAAACAACCTAGACATTCAAGAAGCTCAGCAATCTGCAAGTAGGTAGCATTTCAGGGGGGCTTCAAACAGCTCTGGACTTTTATGCTTAGTACAGAAAGAATTCAGCAAGAGGCAAAGTGATAAATAGTGACTTATTGGAGAAAGATGTTTGTGAGGCTTACAATCAGGTGGGTGACAGGGTGCTGTACTCTGGGAACTTAGTGGGCTACAGTTTTGTAATTAGAGGAAAAGTGGGGAGGGAGAAAAGACAACTTTCTTCCTCATTCTTAAGTAGACGTCATGCTTACTTCATCAACCCCTTCTCCAGATTGGGGAGGGGTGTTTTTTTCTCCCTACATGGTCAAGCCAGGACTGTCGTGGCACTATAGAACAATTACTTCAGGTGTCAGTACAATGAAAGTCTTTCATTTTGAAAGGTCACCTTTTCATCAATTATTGTTTTCATGTGTGCAGAGAGCATGTCCTAGGGATCATTAACTTACCGAGTTCACTGGGCAGAATGTGGATCCCACACCACCATTGTTTTACTGTTTAGGCACACGTCTCACGCTTCTGTTGCGTGGTTTTATTGGTCAGCAAGCCTGTTTGGTTTTGAGGTTAAGCAAACCTGCTTTCTTGAGTGACCATTAACTTACTGGGGTCTCCTATATTTCTTTCTATTTACAACCCCCTAGGATTAACTATTTAATCATCTACTTTGATCCTTTGCTTCACCTCTATCAGAGCCAATCTGGGTACAACATAAATTGCTGAAAACCACAGTCAAAGAAAATTTGAAAGCAGCAAGAAAGAAGGGACTTATTATGAACAAGGAATGCTCAGTAAGTTAATCACTGCAGATGGTAACTATACTTATTGTAATAACTAATTTGGAATCCATATAAATGCTGATATATTATGCTGCAAACCAGAAATTAATATATTGGGCTTTCCAGGTGGCACGTAAAGAACCTGCCTGCCAATGCAGGAGACAAAGAGATGTGGGTTTGATCCCTGGGTAGGGAGGATCCCTTGGAAGTAGGAAATAGCAACCCACTCCAATATTCTTGTCTGGAAAATTCCATGGTCAGAGAAACCTGTCCATGGGGTCATAAAAAGGACATAATTAAACACACATGCAAGAGAGGTAGAGATGTTAACTATATTTCAAAAAAAATAAAAATAAAAAGATCAATGGCTGATTTCTCATCAGAAACCATGAAGAATGATATATTCAAAATGCTGAAGGGAAAAAAAAAGACCATTTACTAAGTACTCTATATCAAGCAAAACTATCCTTTCAAGCAAAGGAAACATTAAGACACTGACTGCCTAATGAACAAAACCAGAGAGAATCCTGTATGGCCAGAAGACCCTTCATACAAGAAATACCAGAGAGTGTTCTTTGAAGAGAAACAAAAGGACACTAAACAGTAATTCAAATACAGTATTGCATAGGAACTTGGGATGTAAGGTTCATGAATCAAGGTAAACTGGACATGGTCAAGCAGGAGACGGCAAGAGCAAACATCGACATCTGAGGAATCACAGAATTCAAATGCACATGAAGAAATAAAGAGTGCCAGCAAAAGTGACTACAGCAGGTAAATATAAAAGACAGTATAAATGTATTTTTTCTCTATAACTTTTTTTCCCCCAATTTGAATTAAAAGAAAACTGGATAATGCAATAACTATAAATCTAAGTTGATGGGCACAAAATGTATAAGCACATAAAGTGAATGGCAATACTGGCACAAAGCTGAGGTGAGGATACGGAATGAAGCTCTAAAGGAGGAAAGTTTTCATATATTATTGAAATTAAGTTGCTATTAATCTGAACTAGATTAACTATTTCTTTATATTCTCAGCATTGGCTTAGAAGTTCAAGCCTCATTCAGTTTCTTTAAATCACTAAGATAATAAGCTTTATAGACTTTTAGCAGTAATACTAGATGCCAGAAAATATGGAAGAGATATATTTTTGATTCCAAGATACAAATAGATCAAAAGTCAAAGAATGCAAAGAGATGCACCACATAAAGAGTGTAGCTATGCTAATGTTACACAAAACAGATTTAAAGACACTATTTGTAACAAGAGATAAAAGAAGAATACTTTATAACATGAGGAAGACATAATGAAAAAATATAAAATGTGTGAGGCAAAAACTGACAGAACTGAAGGGAGAAACAGACAATTCAACAATAACTGGAAACTTCAACATACAATTTTCAATAACACAACAACTATACAGAAGATCGGAAAGAAACAGAACAGCTGAATAACAATATGAACCTTTTAGACCTGACACACATCTACAGAACATTTCACTCAGTAACAGCAGAATACACATTCTTCTCAAGTTAAGTGTGTGTGAAATATTTTCCAGAATAGAACATTTCTGGACATAGACAAGTGTCAGTACTTTTTAAATTGAACAAACTATGTTCTCCAAACACAAGAGAATGAATTTAGAAATCAATAATAGAAAAAAATTGGGGAAACTCATAAATATGTGCAAATTAAACAACACAATCCTAACCAATGAGTCAAAGAAAAAGAAATCACAAGAGAATTAAATACTTTGAGATGCTTAAACACACATACACATCATACCAAAATGTATGAGATGAAGACAAGGAAGTGCTTAGAGAGAAATTTACTGCTATAAATGCCTGTATTAAATATGGAAAATAGATCTGAATAATCTAAGCTTTTACCTTAAAAAAATTAAAAAGAAAAGGAAACTAAATCCAAGACAAGCAGAAGGAAGAAAATAATGCAGAGGTGAAACAAAAATAGAAAATAGAAACAGGTAGTAGAGAAGATAAATGTAGTAAGAAATTGGTTCTTTCAACAGCTCAACAAAATTGAGAAACTTTTAGGTAGATTTACAAAGCAAAATGAGAAAAGAATCAAATGACTAAAATCAGCACTGAAAGGCCATTATTATTGACATTATAGAAATAAAAAGAACAATAAAGGAATTCTGAGGACAACTGTATGCCAACAAATTATATACCTAGATAAAACAGATAAATTGCTAGAACTTGATTCACGAAACAGAAAATCTGAATAAGATGTATAGCAAGTAAACAAATCAATAGCCAAAAATCTTCCCACAAAGGATTAGCAAATGGTTTCAAGTGTAAATTCTACCAAGTGTTTGAAAAATAATTCACACACAAACTAGCACCAACCCATTACAATATTTCAAAAAACAGAAAAGGAGGAAACACTTCCCAACTCATTCCATGAGGTCAATATTATCCTGATACCAAAACCAAATGAAGACTACAAATAAATGTCCCTAATGAATATGGATATACAAATCCTCAAAAAAAGACCAGTAAGCTGAATCCAACAACATATAAAAAGGATTATACACCATGACCAAGTAGGATTTACCTCAGGAAAGCAAAGTTCATTCAACATATGAAAATCAATCAATGCAGTATAACATATTAACAAATGATAAAACATGAAATTATTTTAATAGACACAAAAAAAGCATTTTGAAAGATCCAACATCATTTCATGATACAGAACACTCAATAAGCTATGTTTAGGAGTAAACTTCTTACCTTAATAGAGTACATCCATGAAACACCCACAGCTGATATCATACTTAGTGGCTAAAGACAGAGAGTTTCACCACTAAGATCAGGAATAACATAAGGATGTTCACCCTTACTACTTCTATTCAGCATAACAGAGGAGGTGCTAGCCAGGGCAATAAGGCAAGATAAAGAAATTAAAGGCATCCAGATGGAAAAGGGAAAAGTAAAGCTACCTCTATTTGCAGATGACATGATTTTGTGAAACTCTGAAGAAATACACATGAGTACATGCAAACAAAAACTATCAGAACTGAAGAACATATATACCAAGGCTGCAGGATATAAGATCAACATACAAAAATTAAATGCTATTTCTAGCCACTGCTGCTGCTACTGCTGCTGCTAAGTTGCTTCAGTTGCATCGGACTCTGTGTGACCCCATAGACGGCAGCCCACCAGGCTCCCCCGTCCCTGGGATTCTCTAGGCAAGAGAACTGGAGTGGGGTGCCACTGCCTTCTCCGTTTCTAGCCACTAACAATGAACAATCCAAAAATGAAATTCAGAAAGGAATTCCACTAACAATAGCCTCACAAACAATAAAATATTTAGGAAGAAATCTTAACAAAAGTAAGGCAAGACTTGTAAAATGAAAATTACAAAATATTGTTGAAAGAAATTGAAAAATACCTAAATAGAGGAACATCTCATTTTCATAGCTTGGAAGACTAAATACTGTTAAAATGACAATACTTTCTAAATTGATTTACAGCTTCAGTCTAACTTCTACTAAAACTCCAGCTGGCTTTTCTAAAGAAATTCTAAAATTCCTATGGAAATGTAAGGTACCCAGAATAGCCAAAATAATCTTTAAAAAGAAGAACAAAGTTGAAGAACTCACACTTCCCAATTTCAAACATACTGTCAAACTATAGTAATCAAGTCTGAGTGGTACTGGCATTTCCTGCATTGTAGGCAGATTCTTTACCACTGAGCCACCACGGAAGCCTGGCATTAGGAGAGACATATGGGTCAACAGAATGGAACTGAAAGTCAGGTAACAAACCCAAACATTTATCATCAATTGATTTTTGATGAGGGTAACAAGAAAATTGAATGGGAAAAGACCAGTCTTTTCAACAAACTGTGCTGAACTAGATGCCTACATACAAAAAAATATTATGCTGGACTCCTATTTCACATTGTGTATGAAAACTAACTTAAAACAGATCAAACCTAAATATAAGAGCTAAAATTATAAAACTCTTAGAAGAAAACAGACATAAATCTATGTGACTCTGAATTAGGTAACGGTTTCTTAGCTATGACAAAACAACAAAAGCAGCAACAACAAAAAACTGGACTTCATCAAAATTAAAGTCTTACGTACTTCAAAAGTCATTAACAAGAATGTAAAAATATTTGCAAACCCTCTATAGGACAAAGGACTCGTATCTAGAATACATAAAAAACTCTTACAACTCAATATGAAAAAGATAAAACTCAAAACACAGGCAAAGGATTTGACTAGATACTTCTCAAAGAATATGTATAAATGGCCAAAAGGCACATGAAAGAAATGCTCAACATCAGTAACTGCTAAGAAAATGCAAATCAAGACTACCAGATACCGCTTCATAACCACCAGAATGGCTATAATTAGAAAGACAAGTGTCATAAAGATGTAAAATAGCTGGATGGCTCGTACATTTGTGGTGGGTCTGTAAAATGGAGAAGTTTGGCAGCTTTCCAAAACATCAAACATAGAATTACCATATGACCCATAATTCCATTCTGTGTTATATTCTAACTGCCCACACAAAAACTAGTACAGAAATGTTCATGGCAGCATAGTGCACAATAGCCAAAAAGTGGAAATAATCCAATTGTCCCACAACTGATGAATAAATAAAAGGTGGTAAATCCATATAAAGGAAAATCATTCAGCTCTTAAAAGCAATGAAGTGCTGATACATACTACAACATGGATCAACCTTGAAAACAGCTTTAGCATCATTCTTTCCCAACAAATCCCAGGGCTGATCTCCTTGTGATGGCTGGATGGCTTCACCGACTCAATGGACATGAGTTTGGGTAAACTCTGGGAGTTAGTGATGGACAGGGGGGCCTGGCATGCTGTGGTTCATGGGGTCGCAAAGAGTTGGACACGACTGAGCGACTGAACTGAACTGAATTGATGCTGGGTTATGATGAGACAGAAATGGAAAAAAAAATTCTATTATTTTTAACTAGCAGTAGCTCTCAATTTTTAAAAATCTGGTGATCTAATGGGAAAAAAAGCAAGCCTGTTAACTTGGAGCTGACTGTTCCTATTTTCCAAGAGGCTACAAATCTTTTAGTTCTGTTTGTTGGCCATTTATACTTCATCTTCTAAATTATGTACTGATAGCTTTGCAAATTTTTCTATTCAGTTGTTTTCATAACTTGTAATTGCTCTTTTGACATTTATAGATACCAATTCTTTGCTCTTGCTATTTCAAATTATCTTTAAGTATAAATTTTGTTGTCTTTTATTGGATATATGCTTAAAGTTTTTATAGTTAAATTTATCTAAATTTATCTTTGGGGATTTATGTGTTATTTCCTATTACAAAATAATAAAAATATTCAAAACAGTAATGTAAGGCTTTTAATCCAGCTTGAATACATACATATGAAAGTGTTAGTCACTCAGTTGTGTCCAAGTGTGACCATCATGGACTAGCCTGCCAGGATCCTTTGTTCATGGAATTCTTCAAGAAAGAATACTGGAGTGGGTTGCCAGTCCCTTTCCATATATATATATATTCACACAGAGATATATAGATATATAGATATCTTTATTCCATATGAAAACTGATGTCTGTTTCTGGTGAGATGTTAAGACCTATTTTTACTTTCTCATTTTCAAATGGACAACTGATGGGAAAACATCATTTCCTTACAGATTTAAAAGAATTCCTTTACTTAAGCTGAATTTCCTAATAGATCCAAGGATCTATTGTTGAAATCTGTTTTGTACAAAGAATACATTTATCAATCTGCCAATACAATCTTACGTAATTACTCTTAAACATACAGTATATTTTAATATGTGGCAGGACAAATTTGTTCAAACTCTTTTCTCTGTACTTATTAAAGAATTTCTTGGTTATTCTTATGAATTTTTTCCTACAGATGAACTTTAGAATTAGGTTAAAAAAAAAAAATAATAATCCTGTTGTGGTTCTGATTGATATCAAAAAGCACATAGAGTAAACTGTTGATACTGGAGCTGAATCTGGCCAGAACATGTTGCTGCTGAGCCTATGACATGGTTGTGTTTTAAAACTGGTGCCTAAAAATAAAATCAGTCACCTCCTTCCCACACCTTAAAATCCATTCCTTCCTCGTTCCACTTAACACATATTAAACTGCATTATACTTTTAAGGACAAACAGTGCTCCATAACATGAATACACAATAATTTATCTAGCTAGTCCCCTGATGGGCACTTCGGTTATTAATGGCCTTTTGCTATCATACCAAGTATGCTGCAATAAATATTCCTACACATTCATTATTTTAGACATAAGCAAATATTTCTATAGGATAAAATCCTAAGAGATAAATTATATGATCAAAGGGGATATACATATACATTTTTAAAAAATAGAAATGTTATACATGCAAAAGACTAAGTGCATTTAAAAGTAATATATTATCATCAAGTTTAACTGTTGTCTAAATATTTAGCTAAAAAAATTTATTTAATTATTAAACAAGTATTTAATGTCTCTGTGTGACATTGAGGCAAAAAAAATGGTTTAAGACAGTTACTGAATTGCTAAATTTTAACAGTTGGTTGAAAATTAGTCTTCAGAGGCTGGAATGCATTTTTTAAAAACAGTGGTAATTAAAAAGGGATAATGTAGGCATATATCAAAAAACTGCATAGTACAACCTTAAATATATACAATTTTTATCAAAAAAAATTTTTTAAAAAGATGACGACATTGCTATAAAACATGGGCAACAGATTTAAACAGGCAATTCACCAAAAGGACATGTAAATGGCTAATAAACATGAAGTGATGTTTAAACTGCACAGTAATCAGGGAAATGCATTTAAAACTGCAATGATGAAAATTTCTGAGTCGATCTTAAAAATTCATCACAAGAAAAACAATTTTTGTAACAAGATACAGTGACAGATGTTAGTTATATGTGTTGTGGTGATCATTTTGTAATGTATACGAAATTCAAATCATTATGTAGTACACATGAAATTTATGTTACATGTCAATTATACCTTAATAAAAAATTAAAAATAGGGCGTCCTTGGTGGTCCAGTGGTTAAGAATCCGCCTTGCAGTGCAGGGGACATGGGTGTGATCCCGGATCTAGAAGATCACACATACCACTGAGCAGCTGAGCCCATGAGCTGCAACTACTGAGTCCACTTGCTGCAACTACTGAAGCCTGCATGGCGAGAGCCCAGGCACCACAACTAGAGAGTAGCTCCCACTCGCTTCAACTAGAGAGAGCCCATGTGCAGCAACAAACAGCCCGTGTGCCACAAGGAAGACTCAGCACAGTCAAAAATAAATCAAATAAATGCATAAATAAATCCTTTTTAAAAAATTAAAAATATAATAAAACTGCAATGACATACCGTTTCACTTCTATCCAGTTGGAAAAACATGAAAAAAAATCTATCAATATATCAATTATTGACAAAGATGAAGAGCAATGTTTAGAATGCAGATGCTTACAACTGGTTTGGAGAATGATCCAAGCTGGATGTTCATCAATGTTATACCACATTTCATCAAATCTACAACAGCACTGACTGTAAGATGTGTTATTGTTTTACATACCAAAAAAAAAAAACAAAAAACAAACCTGTTGGGGAAAAGAAAAGCAAAACAAAACTGTGATAATACCCTTTACGTACTTGACATGGGATGCTTCCAAGTTAGAAAAGCTTGGTGCAGAATAGTGTATATAGCATACCACCTATCTGGCAAAAAGAAAAAAGAAAGGAGAAAAGGACTGTAGATATACTTGTTTGCATATGCATAAAATATTCCTGCACAAAGTGTAACATTAGTCTATTTTAGGAAGGGAACTATGACTGATAGAAACAGGAGAGGTTAAGTATTGTACATAGCCTCTGAAGTTTGACCACATGAACATGTATTTCTAATACAGAATGTCAATATGTTTTTATTTTTAATCTTAGTTTTATTATTAGCTTTTTATTTTGGTAATTAATACATAGAAAAATTTTAAATCCCACTTTAGGAAACTAATTCTGTTCAGAAAATAGTTTAGATGGAATTCTGTGCAGGATATTAGAGGAAATTCTATAAATCAGATTGTTAAGGCAATTTTTTGCATGTCAAACTGTGGAAGGCTAGTTATGGTAAAGAAAGTTCCCTATGCTACTGTCAAGATGAAATTGAGACAATATAGTTTTTTAAGATAGAAAAGGAAGGATTATTTTAATAACTTTTTCCATAACTGTGGTATTCTCTGATAAAAAACTGAAATTTGACAAGTGGATCCATTCTTAAAGGTCAGCTGCAATGCTGAATGTGAAATCAACTACTAAACTTTTTCATTAATATAAACTTCGTTACATTAAAATCCACTTTTCTTGAATTTTTTTCTATTGTGTTAGTTTTAGGTGCACAAAATAATGATTAATAAGTTCATTTATTATGAAATGATTACCACAGTCAGTTTCGTTAAAATCATCACCATTCATAACAAACTTTGTGTGTACGTATGGTGAGAACTTTTAAGATCTATTCTCTTAGCATCTTTCAAATATACTCTATGCTATACATTGTATCACTAGGACTTATTTTTCTTTATTCATTCATACACTGCTTACACTTCAGTTGTTTCCACGTCCTGGGCTACTGTAAATATGCTGCAATGAACATGAGGGCAGGTCCAAGGCTGGAAACATTTTGGTTAACGTATTTAGTGTCAGGAAGCTTAGATTCAGAAGTCAGTCTGAAGAGAGATGAAGGGGAAATGATTGCTGGCTGAACATTAAGCAGTATAATGGTTAATAATCATAAAAATAAAGAATTTCTATGGCATTTACTGTGTGCTAGAAACTTTATATAAAGTAGCTCATTTAATCTACTGAAGAACACCCTATGAAAGAAATAAGGTGTTAGTCACTCAGTCGTGTCCGACTCTTTGTGGCCCCACGGACTGTAGACTGCCAGACTTCTCTCTCCATGGAATTCTCCAGGCAAGAACACTGGAGTGGGTAGCCATTCCCTTCTCCAGGGGATCTTCCTGACCCAGGGATCAAACCTTGGACTCCTGTCTTACAGGCAGATTCTTTACCATCTGAGCCACCAAGAAAATCCCAAGAACACCCTTAGGTAGGTATTATTATTATTATTATTTTTTTTAATTTATTTATTTATTTTTAAATTTTTACTTTACAATTCTGTATTGGTTTTGGCATAGATTGACATGAATCCACCACAGGTGTACTTGCATTTTCCAACAGGAGTAACTGAGGTTTATGACATTCAGGAACTTGCCCAAAGTTACATAACTAGTAAGTGACAGAATATTTTAAATCCTCAAAGCCACTAGAACATTGGCTTGGCAGCAAGACAAACAGTAATTAGCTGTGTGACTATGGGCAAATGGTTCAAACTCCTTTAGCCTCAGCTTTCTCGTCTATAACTGAAGAAGTTAACACCTGCCTCTCAAATATATAAAACAGTTAGCACAGCATCTAGCACTTGGCAAGTGTTAAAATAAATTATAGCTTAAAAAAACAAAACAAAACAAAAAAAAAAAACAGCTCTCCAAAAAGAGAGGCATAGCTCACGAGGTGCACAGTAGTAAGAAGCAGACCATGGTCACCTACAACTCAGAGGATCTCAACACAATGATAAAGCAGAACCAAATACTGAAAATCGTACAGACAACAATGGCTTAAGAGAGTTCGTTCTTACTGAATATTTTTATGTGTGATAATTATTTTAAGGGCACGCAAACATTTCAAAGTCACTCTTTATATCTTAGAAAAATCAAGACAAATTGGTAATGAATGCCCTTCTAACAGTATTTAGTAATGGAAGGGCTTGGAACATGAAAAATCTGTATGTTTAAAATAGTCCAAGGAATAAAAAGAAATAATTTTATGGAAACAGCATATTCTAGTTCTTAAAATGTCTAGAAATATTCAATAGGGGTCACATTAAGTATGTTTCTAAAAACTCTTTACTATGATTCTCATCATCAACAATGACAGCAATCCTGTGGCAATGTCATACTGGACACGTACATTAGAATCAGTGTGTCCAAAAAACCAAGATGTTGTCCATGCATCTGCTTGGGGACAGATTCAGAGATAGGTCAGTCAACATTTGTAAAACTCTACAAAAAGCAAAATCCAGTAGCTGAAGTGAGTGAAAACTATGTTCTTTACTCAGACATAGTAGAGCACAGGAGAAGGGCTACTGCTGTATCCAAACCAAATTCAGTTTGGTTTGTGGTTTATAATCCTGATATCCTAGGCCACTGGCAAGAGAAAAATATTTCTGCCAAGGTAACATCATGTAGAAAAGTATTGGCAGTATGTGAAGTATTAATGACCCCTACATCTCTACTATTGTACATTCCATTTTGCTGATTTCAGTACAGGGCACAAGACCTGCAGGATTAGATTTAACAGTAAGTCATGACCCAAGTTTCGGAGAAGGCATCGGCACCCCACTCCAGTACTCTTGCCTGGAAAATCCCATGGATGGAGAAGCCTAGTAGGCTGCACTTCATGGGGTCACACAGAGTCAGATGCAACCGAGCGACTTCACTTTCATGCACTGGAGAAGGAAATGGCAACCCACTCCAGAGTTCTTGCCTGGAGAAGCCCAGGGAGGGCGGAGCCTGGTGGGCTGCCGTCTATGGGGTCGAACAGAGTCGGAAGCGACTTAGCAGCAGCATGACCAAGTTTAATAAGATACTCACTACAAAAAAAAAAAAACCACCACCAGAGTCTCAAAGATATTTGGGGAAGAAATAATACAAATTCTATACCAATTCTTCTAGAAATATAAGAGAACATTTTCCAATTCATCTTATGATGTCACATTATCATAGTAATAAAACTAGACAAGAACATTACGAGAATAAAAAAATAAAACCCAGAACAATAACTCTTTATCAACACAGATGCAATAATTCCAACAAAGTACCAGCAAACTGAGTCAAACTACATAAAAAACTAGTACATCATAATTCAGTGGAGTTTTCCTTAGAATGAAAGGTTTAACTTTGAAAATCAATGTAATTACCATAACAAGACAGAAAAAGAAAACCACATCGCCGTCTCAACAGATACAGAAAAAGCGTTTGACGAAGTATAATATCCATTCACGACAAAAATTCTCAGAAATTAGAAATAGACAAGAACTTCCCTTAAGGTCATCTTGATATGGGACATCTATGAAAAATCTACAACTAAGACGGCACTCACTCCTGAAAGACTGAATTCTTGCTCTCTAGGATTAGGCAAAGCTGTCTATGCACATTACTGACTTAATATTTCACTAGTAGTCCTGGTCCACGCAGTAAGGCAAAAAAGAAAAGACAGAGAAGACAAACACAGCACGAGGAAGAAGCAAAATTATTTCTACTCACAGGCGATGCGACTGCTCATGTAGAACATTCTAAGAATTTACAAAAAAAGTTATCAAAAAATGTACCAAGTAAACGGATTTTTGGCAAGGTTACAAAACAAAAGGTCAAAATACCAAAATCAACTATTCTATGATGCAAGAAACAATCTGGAAATTGAAATTAAAAATAGTATAAAAATAGTATACCAAAAGTATAAAATATTTAGATGAATTTAAGAAAATATGTGCAAGATATACTAACATGGCTGAGCGAAAATAAAGACCTAAACAAATGGAGAGATATACCTTGTTTGTAGATGGGAACACTCAGTGTGAGTGAAAGATTCTTGACGGTAGCTTTATCCATATTTTCAACACAATCCCATTCATAATCTCACTACAAATATGCTTTTTTATAGAAATTGAAAGGCTGCGCTTTGTATTGGTATAGGACTAGATATTAAGTCCAATGGACCATAATAGAGAACCCACAAAGAGTCTCACACATACACATTCAATTGATTTTTGATAAAGGTGCCAATGTGATTTAATAGGGAAAGACTAGTGTCTTGACAACTGCTGACTATTTCCAAAAATGGGACTCTCACAATCAGACAATCATGTGGGGGAAAAAAAAATACATCTAGATCCTTACCTCACACATACACAAAAACTAACTTGAAATGTTTCACACACTCAAATGTATGAACTTGTAGAAAACTTGTAGACGAAAATTGAAGAAAATCTTTGAGATTTCATTTAAGCAGAGTTTCTTAGGACACAAAATGAAATGCATGAACCACAAAGGAAAAAGAAAAGAAAAACATAACTTAATTACGTTTTAACATTTGCTCTTTAAAAGACAACAATAAGAAAATAAAAATGTAAGCCTCAGGCTAGGATATCTGTACATCCTCATATTTAAGTACTTGTATCCAGAATATCCACAGAACTCTTGCAATCAATAAGGCAAATAACCCGATTAAAAAACAATGGGCAAAAGATTTGACAGACATTTCATCTAATAAGATACATGAATAGCAAATGAGCATCTGAAAAGATAATGAGTCATTAGGAAAATGCAAAATAAAACTAGAGTGAGATGCTATTACATATGCACTAGGATGGCTAAACTCAGAGAGTACCACAAACACCAAATAAGAGAATGCAAAGCAACTGGAAATCTCATGTACTCCTCATGGGGATGCAAAATGGTATAGCCACTTTGGAAAAGTTTGGCAGTTTCTTACTTACTGCCGCTGCTGCTAAGTCACTTCAGTCATGTCCGACTCTGTGCGACCCCATAGACAGCAGCCCACCAGGCTCCCCCGCCCCTGGAATTCTCCAAGCAAGAACACTGGAGTGGGCTGCCATTTCCTTCTCCAATGAATTAAAGTGAAAAGTGAAAGTGAAGTCGCTCAGTCGTGTCCGACTCTTGGCGATCCCATGGACTGTAGCCCACCAGGTTCCTCCATCCATGGGATTTTCCAGGCAAGAGTACTGGAGTGGGGTGCCATTGCCTTCTCCATTCTTACTTACTAGTACCCCTATAACTACTTTTAGCTTTGAGAAATGAAAACATATATCCACACTGAAACTTGTAGACAAATATTCATTACTTGAATAGCCAAAACCAGGAAAACTCAAATGTCCACTGACTGATTAACAGATAAATCAACTTTGTTATAGCCATTCACTGGACTAGTTTTCAGGATTTAAAAGTTGCAAACTACTGATACATGTAGAAACACTAATGAATCTCAAAAATTTCATGCTAAGTGACAGAAGTCAGAAACTCACACTGGTCAGAATGGCCATCATCAAAAAATCTGCTAACAGTAAATGCTGGAGACAGTATGGAGAAAAAGGAACCCTCTTGTACTGCTGATGGGAATGTAAACTGGTGCAGCCACTATGGAAAACAGTATGAAAGCTCCTTAGGCAACCAGGAGTAAAACTACCATATGACCCAACAATCCCACTACTGGGCATATACCCTGAAAAAACCGTAAGTGAAAAAGATACACGCACCCCAGTGTTCACTGCAGCACTGTCTACAATAGCTCCGGGCCCATGGAAGCAATCTAGACATACATCAGCAGATGAATGGATAGAGAAGCTGTGGTACATGTATACAATGGGATATTACACAGCCATGAAAAGAACACATATGAGTCAGTTCTATTGAGGTGGGTGTACCTAGAGCTATTATACAGAGTGACAGAAGCCAGAAAGAGAAAATCAAATATCATGTATTAATATTTATGGAATCTAGAAAAATGGTTTTGATGAACCTACATGCAGGGCAGGAATAGAGATGCAGAGAACAGAGTTTGAACACAGTGGGGGAAGGAGAGGGTGGGACGAACTGAGAGTAGCGTTGAAACATACATATTACCATATGTAGAACAGACAGCTAACAGCAAGTTGTTGTATGGCACAGGGAGCTCAACACGGTACTCTGGGACAACCAAGCGGTGTGGGATGGGGTAGGGGTGAGCGAGGTCAAGAGTGAGGGGACTTAAGTATACTCATGGCTGATTCACTTTTTATGGCAGAAGCCAACACGATATTGCAAAGCAATTATCCCCTGAATAAAAATAAACTTTTTTAAGAAGTATATATTGCATGATTCTAGTTATATAATGTTACTGACAGAATACATACTCGTGGTTGCAAGGGCTTGGCAGTGGGGAGAGATATTTAACTGCAAAGAAGCATGAGAAAACTTGCTGAAATATCAAAAATGTTCTGTATCTTGATTTTGGTAGTGATTATACCACTCTGTAAACTTGGTACAACTCAGACAGAACTCCATTTTTAAGAAAAGTTTTTACCTCAATAAAGCCTATTTAAGAAAAAGAAGAAAAACACTCTTCTCCTATATACCTCAACTTTACTGTGTGAGGATCAAATGATACACAGTTAGCGGACACTTGAACATCTTCACAGCTCAAGGTGTTGACCTCTCTGCCCAGTTCAAAATTCAAGTATAATTTTAGAGTTGGCCTTCCAAATCTGCGGTTCTAAATCTATGGATTCAGACAACTACCGAAGAAGTGATACTCTTATTACATATATTGGGGGAAAAAACGCACATTAAGTGGACCCACACAATTCAAACCCCCATTGTCGAAGAATCAACTGTAGTTAAATTTAGCTGAAGTTGATACACACTGCTTTCTTAAAGGCTGTAAGAATTTGCATGATTGTTTCAAAATTTTCTAAGTCTCTCAGATTATCAAGGCCCGGCAATGGCACCCCACTCCAGCACTCTTGCCTGGAAAATCCTGTGGACGGAGGAGCCTGGTAGGCTGTAGTCCATGGGATCTCAAAGAGTTGGACAAAACTGAGTGACTTCACTTTCACTTTTCACTTTCATGCATTGGAGAAGGAAATGGCAGCCCACTCCAGTGTTCTTGCCTGGAGAATCCCAGGGACGGGGGAGCCTGGTAGGCTGCCGTCTACGGGGTCGCATAGAGTCGGACACGACTGAAGCGACTTAGCAGCAGCAGCAAGCTTTGTTAGTTCAAGCTTCAGTTCGTCACCTAAATAGATACAGGGACTTCCCGGTGTGCAGTGGATGGGAAACCGCCTGACAATACAGGGGACATGGGTTCAGCCTCTGGACCGGGAAGATTCCACGTGCCTCAGAGCAACTAAGCACATGTACCACGACTTGTGAGCCCGCACTCTAGGGTCTGCGAGCTGCAACTACTGAGCCCACGCACCTAGAGAGCCTGTGCACTGCAACAAGAGAGCCATCGCAGAAAGAAGCCCTCATAGCACATCGACGAATAGCCCCTGCTCGGTGCAACTAGAGAGAGCCCACGTGCAATAATGAAGAGCCAGTGCAACCAAAAAATAATAATAAATAAATGCAGCAACTGATGTTAATTCAAGAGTTGGCAGGAATATTCCTTAAGGCATAAAAGACTGTATTTGTAGTTTAGTAAAAATGGTATTTATTCCATTCCCTCTGAATCTTCTTCTGCAGGTTGCTATTTATAATACTGCCTACTGCTGAACTTTAGGTTATGCTATTTTATCAGACCTAGACACCTTCTGACTCTTACTAGGGTTATTTCTTCTTCATTTTTTCCTGTAGGTTTTTTAAACATAAAATTTACTTAGGTTAGGTAAGAAGTATTTCATAAAACTCTTGAAGGAATATTACACCTTAAGTATAGACTTTTCTCCATGATCTTAGGAAGCAAGAACGGGGAAGAAACAAAAACGAAAATTACTGAGGGACGAAAAACCACATTTGTGCCTAACTTTTTAAAACACTTTTGTCAAAGCTTTTGGTAGAATAAAGTTTTTTAAAATATAGTTTGTACTTTGAACACAGGTGGAAGAGAAATCTTGTTTTATACCAAAAATCAACCTTCCTGAGTTTAACAGCAAAAATTTATAATCCCATACACTGCATGTGAGATGCTAATAACCCTGGTAAGACATTAAATATCAAAAACTATGGAAAATGGATTTTTCTAATGACAAAAAGTGTCCTCTGAAATTATTTTCACTCCAATTTTTCACAGCTCTCACCAAAGTGAGAAAAATGGGTGTTCAGATATACAGCCTGGATTTTTTTATTGAGTAAAAGAAATGTAACCATATGTGTTGTATTTATAAGAAAACAGTTTGGCAACAAATTGCTGAATGTAGAAGAAAATGAGAATAAAATAATTTTTTGAACCAGAGGATAGCATCTGTTCTTATTCTTCAGAGACAAGGGAAAATCCTAAAATGTACTTCGCAAAAACATTTATATTTGAAAAGAAGTTTTCTCCTAATAGAAACTAAAGCTCTAAACCTTTTCAACTTGGAAACACAAGTTCCAACTTATATGCAGAAATCTGCCATATTTATAGACAGATAATAGCCTTCATAGTGGAGCTCTACATGAAGCTAATAAAATTCATCAGGTAGGAACTGATAAGATCTTGTTAGATAAGCATTAGAATTATATTTGGTTATAATAGGATAATACCATAGTCTGTGACTTATGCCCAACCAATACTTCTTTTGTAATTATAAATGTAAATTCTACTTGTTTAGAGCAGCTTTATTCATAATTGCCCAAATTTGGAAGCAACCAAGATATCCTTCAGTAGACAAATGGATAAACTGTGGTACATCTTAACAATGAAACATTACTTAAGCGCTAAAAAGAAATCAACTATCATACAATGAAAAGACATTAAAGAACCTTAAATAATTATTATTAAGTGAAAGAAGCCAACCTGAAAAGGGTACGTACTATATGATAACACTCTGGAAAATGCACAACTATGTAGGCAGCAAAAAGATCAGCAGTTGTCAAGAGTTAGGTGAGAAAGAGGGAAGGATGAATAGGTAGAGTACAGAGAATTTTTAGGAAATGAAACTAGAGTGTCATCTTCTGACACTATAACGGTAGTTAATAGTAATTACATTTTTTCAAGACCTATTTGAATGTACAAAACCATTTATACCTAAAGTAAATTGGGACTCAGGGTGATAATGTAGGTTCATAAAGTACCACTCTAGTGCCAGATGCTAAGAATATGGGAGGCTGCGTGTGTGTGTGTGGAGGGGCAGGAGGTATATGGGAACTCTATACTTTTAGTTCACTTTTGCTGTGAATATACAACTACCCTGAAACATAAAGTCCATTTTTTTAAAAAGATATATTGACATTTTAGTTGGTTTTTAGTGTTAGGTCTGAAGTTCTCTAATCAGGGAGAGGATCAATATGTACACAATTTTGTAAAAAAATTATTGTAGTTAAACTAAATATGTAGTGCTTTTATCCTTCGTTTTATTTTATGGTTGTTTGATTATTGGCCATGCTACATGGCATGCGAGATCCTAATTCCCCAACCAGAGGTGGAACCCATGTCCTCTGCAGTGGAAGCATGAAGTCTTAACCACTGGACCAGCAGGGAAGTCCCTATTCTTCATTTTAAAAATAAGGAAGAAAGGGAAAGTGATCTGAATTCAGCTGAAACATTTCTAAAACTGGTTCAGAGCTTCTCTTTATACAAATTCTTCCATTTGCAGAATAAGAGTCACTAGGGAAGGGTAAAATGCATACTTGTTAAATGTACTTAGCAGTTTAAAAACAGAATGGAGTTTGACAACTAGAAAAGATACTTGGAAAACATTTGGTCAAACCCCACATCTTAAAAATAAAGAAAATGAGGCTCAGCTAAGTTATGTGATTTGCCCTGGATCACAAGGCTATTTGACAGAAGGACTAGAAGTTTGGCATTCCAAAGTTTAATGGTCATTTTTCCATTATACCATTATCATTCAAGAAAACAGAATTGGGATAAAGTTCTTAAAACTCAGAGATGACTATTTTTTTCTTTTTTATTTATTTACTTTTTAAGAGGACATGAATCTAGTTAGGGTATTTATTTAGCTGATAAGCACACACTAAAGCACTGCCCATTTACCCACTTATTTTGCCAACCTAATTTTCCCCAGAGGTCACCTAAGAAGAAAATCATGTCTTAATAATTCTCACAGCCCAAGAAAATGTTTCACCCTGAAAGTGAATATAAAACCTACATGTTTATTACTGAAGCAAAGACTATGTATGCTCCCCACCTTACCGTTGTTAGTGAGAATTTTGAAACTTGCCCAATCTCTTACAGGGGTAAAAATTCAGTCTTGGTGGGAGCAGCTATGACTCTGTGAAAGAAGCTACAAATAACATGCTGGGAAATTCAGCAGGCACTGTTATTATATCCTGTTTATACTGTCATTTTTCCTATCAGTAGGATATTATTTATACAGACCCCACCCAAGAACTTCTTGTTTATCTTATTATAGAAATCCTCCAAATCTATAAAAAGAAGCCTCTGTATTTTGTTTCTGGAACAAGCACATGTGTGGTAATTTTGCACCTCACTACACATTTTTATTTAGCATTTCCTTTTGTTATGCACCACTTGTTCTCATTTTTACCCAAGGTTGATTTATTTCATTATGTCACATACTGGAGTTAAACTTAACTGACTTTAAGAGATTCCAATCTAGGACAGATTCCAGAGCACCACATCTTTTATGTTGGCGGAGATTTCATCAGGTAGCTGTTCTTCTAAGATAAACTTGACTAATTTGTTTAACAGGCAGAAAAATGTGCCAATATATTAATCAGGTGCCCCTGCCCCAGTGAGTAAGGCCCAAGTGCCTAGAAGCCTTCTAACTTTGGCTTCTTTATCTCAGCTGGGTCAGTTATGAGGGCTAAGCTTTATAGTAGTTCTCACTAACTGACTATTCTCTAGCTGGATCTCTTTTCTGGAATGAAAAGCATTGCTTCTGAGTTTACTTGGATGGTTAGACAGGCTGAGTGAAAATGTGACATAGTAATACATGAGAAATACATGAATTCAGTAAGGAGACCAAAGGGACAATGAACCAATTTGGTTATAACTCATCCTCAAGCTCCTGCCTAACATAAATAATTGAATTAAAGTAGATAAAAGAAAAATGCAAATCCCTTAAGGGCAGAAATTCATGCTGCCTTTGTTGACCAAGTAAGTATTTCCAGAGGGGAGATATCACTGCACAAAGTCACACTGGATAAATTTTCACGTGTATACCTTGTGTTAGCTTCACCAGTACTCCTTTTCTAGGGAAACATGAGATCTTCAGAGAGTATGTGCAATGCTAGATCCTTTGAGAATGGTTAAGAAGATCTCTGCTTTTAAAGACTACTACTCTAAAATGCAGAACTGAAATGAAGTTTAACCTCTCAGGGTGGTAAACTAAGTGTATTAATTTCAGGCAAAAAAGAGAGGTCTACATGGGTTACAGTGATCAAAGAAGTCAGAATGAGAATAGTAACAGAAGTAATGTTGATAAAGGGTTGCCTGGTGGTTCAGTGGTAAAGAATCCACCTGCCAATGCAAGAGACTTGGGTTCGATCCCTGGGTTAGGAAGATCCTCTGGAGAAGGAAATGGCAACCCACTCCAATATTCTTGCGCGGGAAATCCGAGAGACAGAGGAGCCTGGCGGGAGATAGCCCACGGGGTCACAAAGAGTCAGACATCACTCAGCAACTCAACAACAACAACACTGACTAACAGGAATTGGTAAGACCAGGGTGAGCAGATGAAGGCAAGCTAGACACAGTCAACGACTAGTGAGCATCTAGGTGAACAGATACAGAAATGGCAAGTAGCTGAATCCAGCTATCAAGGATACTGAAAACAAGATGGCTATAAACAGCAGGCTGGAGTAGATTATAAAGAACTTCATTTTCCATACAATAGAGAACCAAAGATACATGAATGAACCCAAGTTTGGACTAGTAATGAAGAGGAGGAAGACAACTTGGGGTGAGGCAGAAATGAGGGGAAGAAGGTTTTAATGGTACCAGATCCTATGACTACAGCGGCAAAAGTCCATGAGTTCTAACAGATAACACATGGAAAAATTTCAACTCTTGCTTTCAGAAACAAGAGATGGCATCATGATGACTGTCACTGACTGAGACAATGCTAGACAATGCCAATCCATGGCAGTTAATATCAGGAAAGCTCACCAGTTTCCTAGAATACTACTTCTCATTGCAAATTACCTGGTGAGTAGGTTTAGGGTGGTACATTTCTAGATGGAGAAATGTACATGGAGAAATGTACATGGAGACAGATAGATGTACAGAGAAATGCAAATGGAGGATTGGGTACATTCTCCCAATACCATTGTCCCATGGACGACATTTTGAATAGCAAGATGCTAAAACATCTTTAATTTCCCTTTCAAAAAGGCAGTATTTGATGTATGGTATAGCTAATGCCTCAGATATGTCTAAGAAATTCCTTTTAGAGGTACTGTATTATAATTTGCATCAACATCTGATAGTTTTCAAAAGACACTATTTTAAAGGTCCAAGATGATTCAAGATTCAGGGTATTCAAGAGATTCAGAAATATTTCCACTTGGGCAAAATCAACTTTATCATGCTGTTTATAACACCATAGTTTTGTCTTTTTTTTCTTTTTTAGGCTGGCAAACTAGAAGATATGATTGCTTTTAATCTTGGGGGCTGAATTAAAAGTCCTGAGGGACAACTGATCTTTCCACAGTGCATATCAGTGGGTTTTGGTAAAACCCACTTAACCTGCCCTTAGCACCACACCTTAATCCTTGAAGATAAAAGTAACATTTTAAGCATCCTATTGAAAAACAATTGAAGATTACAAAAATTAGATTCATAAATAGTTCTAGAGGAATGGACATGCCTTTAACTTTTTTTTCTTTAACCATGAACAGAAGTATCATTTATAAAAATACTTTACTAGTGTAGTATGTTACACACATACTAACACTGGGTGACCTTAGATTCCTGGGGTGAAATTTAAGATTTCCAAAATCTCAAGTTTCATTTTTAACCAAATGGTCAGTAATAACATTTGGGGAAAATGAGCTTCGATATGTATCAATGTCTAGAGAACAGAAATAGCATCTTAAAATTGGAAGGTGCTATTGAAGACCAGATTCAACTATTTCAACGTATTAATAGAAGAAACTGAGGTGCCAAGGCTAAAAAGTCGCAGAGTTGCTACTGGAATGTTAAAAAAAAAAGAATGGGAGGAACAAATTAATTTTTGTATCTGTTAATACACAACACACAACAATGTATCAACTACAACATGTATGTAGTTGAAAGTTTTTAGTTCCTCCCATCACTAAGACATAGTTGATTTTACTAAGCTCTTAGAAATTACTGATATCTGAGAAAAGAAGACTACAGACCAACAAAGAAAAGACATGCTACCCCCAAATTTAAGAACTTTATAAAAAATGCAATCTGAATAGAGAATGACACATATACACCACATACTCAGGATGGGGCTGCTGTTGTTTGGGTAATGAGATGGGATATAAAAAAATAAAGAGAAGACACTGGTAATTCTTATCTTCTCAGTTATGGTTTGAGAATATACATTTTCTTTCACATATGGAAAAGTGGTTAAAAAACACAACTTCCTTCACTCCCATGAATCTTTTTTTAATTGGTAAAATCAGGGAGTCGATTTGGAGGACTGTAAAGCTTCTAAAAATATGAAATGTAGAAAGCAGTTGGATGTGCATGTGTCATAAGCTCTGTCACAATTACAAGAAAACCAGAGAATCCTTTTTAGTCATAAAGTAGGGAGTTTTGTGCTTTTTACAAATGCTGTAAAATTTACTAGCACGAGATAAAAAAAAAATCATTGGAGAAGTTCCAAGATATCGGAGACAATGGGTTTTAAATCACAGGCATACATTATTATGCCTAAGTTGACAGATCTGCACTGCAATGCAGAAATGCAAGCAATATTCCAACATCTGCACTAGAAGGCAGAGACTAGACAAGATTCCAGAATAAAGGGCTCTTCAGCTCTTACCTGTTACCTGTGCAACAACTGCTTGGGAAATCCTCCGATTGGCAAGAAAGGCTTTGATTTCCTCTTTTATCACACTGCTGTCCCTCCTAACAAAAACAGAAGACAAGACCAACAATGTATGTTGAAGGTAGAAATCCTCATCTTTGCTAAGAAAGGTGAAGCAGAGAGGTGGGGAGAACATAGAAAGAAAGGACACAAAAATAAAGGTAAAACAGACCAAGCTTGTGGGAAAATATGAAATTAAAACAAACCAAGAAACACCAAATATTCAAGTCCTAAAACAGCACACCATCAGACAGACGCTTTAGTGAATGCCACAGTAGATGTAAGTCTCATACCAGAGATGGTTAATCGCATGCTGTGTATAATTCACATTAGGAACAAGCTGCCATATGGTATATGCAAATTTTCATTACTGGGGAATGAATGTATCTTATACAGACAGAAATCCTAGAAAAATAAAAAGCAGCAACAACAACAAAAAAAATCAGTTGTGAGTAGACTGTGGTTTTGCATGTTAACTATGCAACTGCATAAATCATGTTCAGTTCATTTGAAAACCTCTGTCAAAGGAACAGAAATCATCATTCTCACAACTGCTAAAATGCTGGCCATTTTAAGGTGCTTTTTTGCCTTTTAATTTGCATTCTTTGTCCTTAATAAACCAAAAAAAATTTAAGCAGGGTGGGCTAAATATAAAATTTCAGTATAAAAGACACATTAATGTCCTAATACATGTAATACACAGGATACTTAATAATTAAAACTATATTATATTCTATGCCCTTGACATTATACATCATAGACCTAATTTTTCCTCCACTAAGACTCTTATAAATTTTTACTTATGTAAAAGTCCAAGAAATTCTCAAAAAGCCTAGACATTCACTAGAATGACAATGAATGGGAACCAGGACAAACGTAATACTGCAATGAAAATTATACCTAAAGCCTTAAAACTAATCAATGTTTAAAAGAATCATACAAATGGATTTTTTGTTCTAGCTCAAAATAACTGAATAGTGGTAACTTATGGTCTAATGCAGGTGATCAGAAAACTATGGCCCATAGACTAAATCTGGCCTCCCATCTGTTTTTATACAACCTATGAGCTAAGAGTAGTTTTCATGATGAATATTTGCAATCAGTTTGAGACAGGGAATACTAACTTTGAACATGAACTGAGCAAAATATTATCCCCTTCTCACCAAAAAATTCTATTCTTCTCTATAGGCCTGTATCTTAAAGATGGTATTTGATGATCAATTATTATTCTATATTGAATTTTGCAAATAAAAAATTGTAATCATTTGCTTTCTCTCTTGCATATAAGTATCTATATCATGTCCTCGATTTTGCCTCTTGCCCACAAAGTCTAAAATGTTTTCCATCTAACCCTTTATAGAAAAACTCTGCGGAATCCCGATCTCAGACAAAGGGACTGTGAAATCTTTATACATTGCTTTGTGAATCGCAAACTCCTGACTGGAGCTCAAGTCTCTTTACAGATTATCTGGAATGAGAAAAGTAAAGTATCCTATCCCCAAAGAATCAGCAGTGATTTACTCAGAGCAGACTGGCAGTCCTTTGCTGAAGAGGAGCTAAGTGCTCTGTTGGTGAATTTCATGCTCCCTTTCAGGAATTCTGGAAAAGAGCAGAGAAGTGATGGTAGGGACAGCTTCCAATCTGGAGCGCCACAGTCTACTCTTCATCCACTGGTTGGAAATCCTAATCAAAAAGATTCCCAGAGGAAGAAAATAAAGAATCAGCAGCCTAATCCAGTAGTTAAAGCTTCTCATACTGATCTAGATACTGGCCAAATTCCTTCCAAAATGCTTATTTATACTGGAAACATTTCTTTGAAAAATATGCATTTGTATTTTGAAATTATGTACCTGAAAGAAAAGGGCACAATACATTTAAAGGTCAAAATACCCATCTACATTACCATCTGGCTCTCAAATATCCAACAACAGTCAGCTAAGCAAGAGATAAACTTCAGCAGTAAATAAAACAACCAAATTATTTGGTTTCTGATACAGATGCGAAATTAACCTGAAAAAATTTAAGTAAAGCACTGCATTCCAATGTACAGAATGTCCTTCTAGGAAAATGAAAACTGAATTTAAGAGGCTATCTAGTAAGGTTAAATAAAAATGAGCTTTTGTGGGGAAAATGATGAAATGGTATTTTTTTGACTACTGATTTAAATTGGAATTTAAATCAATTTATTTAAAATCAATTTCTCCTCAAGTAGAGACTAAGTCATAAGGAGGAGATAACACACAATTATTCCAATAGGGCACATCCAGTTTGTGAATTATTCACAGCCCTGTGGTATGATATTACCAAGCACTGCAGCAAGACAGAAAGAACCCCAAAAAGTCTGCAAAGGAGCAGAAGTTCATTTAACCCTCTCAGAGATTCTATTTTTAGTTACGTTGGAAGTTTCTAAGTATGCATAATGAGTTTAAAAAACTAAAAACAAAAACCTGTTTACTCAACTGCTTTACCAGAAAGAAGCTTTTTCAAACTGAAGAAAAACAAAACTTAAAAGATAAATGGTGTGCTTGGGCAAGTCATTTAATAAAGTTGGTTTCATCATCTGGTAAAATAAGAACAATAATATGCCCCCTACCCCATCACAAGCCTTTAAAGATTTTTCTCCAAGCACTGAAATAAAAATTAAGTGAAAATTATTATCAAATGTGTGTACCTAATATATAAAATTTAAAAATTCTTCAGTGTAAGACTTTTTGAAACTGTAAAAGCACTATATAAACAATGACTATCATTTTATAATACACCTACAGAACATAAATCCCTAACTACACAAGTAAATAATCTATTAGGCATAGAACTCCAGGAAAGAAAAACTCCAGGAAACTCCAGAAAAAAAGAAACAAATGATCTGCTATAAGTACGTAAGACTGAAGTTAACATCTGTACTGGAAATTTTAAAGCACCATGAAAAGATTTCTATAAAGTCATTTTAGATGCAAATGTTTTGTCATTTAGTTGGTTTCACTAGGTGGTTCCAAAATAGTAACAGCATTTAACATTCACTGTGCTCAGTTCTCTTATATATTTCAAAAACTTCCACCCTACTGGGTTAAACTTGTTCTCTAAACATATTCCCCCTCAATCATCCCACCTTCTTTAACAAATGACCTGCCACTCCTAATGTCCACATCATATCCTGTGAAATCACCGATTTCTTGGTGTGAAAATTCCTTCATTTACTCCAAATTTGTCTCATCTCTTACGCCTTACTTCCTGTCTAAAATTCGACATCTTTAAAAAGAATGTATCCACTTTTCCATCCTTATAAGCTCTCTCTCTCCTCATGATTTCTACTTCTCCAGTCTTACGGAATTAAAGTGAAGTGTAGGCTGATCTTTCTTTGATTCCATAGTTTACTTCCAAGATAAGCTACCACTCTACTTCTATCTAATCACTTAAATACACTCAGTAATGCCTTTTCATGAAGTCACCCTTTTTAAGACATCTTAAAATAATAATCACCATCTAATCAGAGAAGTTTTCTCTGATCCTCAGAGCTACAAAGATTGTTTCTTCTAATAGCTAACTTTAACCATTTCAAATATACATATCAATATATTACATGTAATTCTGTATTATAGTAGTTCCTGATCTAGTCTTATCTCTACTAGCAAAGTCCTTGAGCACAAAGATTGTGTCTTATTCATTATGGAGTTTGCATATATTAGAGCTTAATGTGCTCCATAAATGAAAAAATCTGTAGTTAAAGATAAAAGGTTATAAAATGGAAAATCTGATGTAAATAATTTATTAAAAACAGCTCTAAATTCCTAATGTTAAATATGTTTAAGCTTCCCAAAACAGAATGGAAGAGAGTTATGTATACTAGCTCAAAATGGTAATGCTTTCTTTTCTGGAACAAAGGCTATTAAAGACTGAATGTTTAAAAGTTGTATGCTTTAAGATTGTCCAAATTTTCTTAGTCGATGTACACTACACAGTCTTTAAGACCTCTTAAAAGTAGTCATCTATCTCAAGACTTTCAGAGGTGGAGCAATACCTACCAATACAGACTACTTCACTGGTGGAAAAACATAACTAACTACACACAAATTCTTTCACGTACGAATAGGAAACTGCGCCCTTTCATTTCTACTCATGGAGATAAAGCATAATTTAGAAGCTTACAAGATAATGTTGAAATCTACTCTGTATGTGTAAACAACACGGTAACTGAATACTATGTCCTACAGAACATAAATCCCTACCTACACAAGTAAATAATCTATTAGGCATATAGATAATCAACTCGGAATAATGTCTCAGAATCCTAGATAAAATACTAAACACTAATGAAATTTAGTATGTGAGTAGTCAGGAATAACATCTTTTATATGACAAATTAATTCTGATAAGCCTCATTTCAATTGTTATTTTATACATACACAGTAGGACAATACACTTTAATAGATATACACTATTAGCAGATATACATATACAACTACATATAAACATATATACTAATAGATGCATTTAAAAAATATTAACATGTAAAATCGGTCTTTATCCTAGCTCTTGGTTTTAAAGTCCTTCCTAAAATGTTACATTCAACAATTTGCTGATAATCCACATTCTAGTTTCCCTTTGATTTTTTCAAAACCCTGATCAATCCAAAAATGGAAAAAGTAGCAGGTGCTTTCTTTCAAATTAATCAAATTTAAAAAAAAAATTCTCCTTTATATACCTTGAAGTTTTTAGGAGTTTAGTTTTTGGACCCAATGGATTATGAGAGTTGAGTGCTCTGGAGGCTGGGGAATGTGAGCATGAGAGAGGTGAATTACATGTGACATATGTAGGAAGGGAAGCAGGAAGGCATTTAGGTATCCATTCTCCCTATCTAGAGTACAGCCCTCTGTATCATCAGAGTGTGGAGTGGAGCCCTATGTGGGCGCAGGGTACTCAGAAAGATTCACTGCTCAAAACTCATTCTCTAACATTCAACCAAATAAAAATCCATTAGGCTACCCAAGGGACTGATTCGAAGTGACAAATATCACTTGGGGGGAGAGTGGAGGATAAGTACATTAAGGCTTTCACACTTTGTCTTGAGCTATATTAATGATCATTCCTAAAATTTTACTGAAACCTACACACATGAAAAATGTATTTATAGAGACAACAGATACCAGTCAGTGACAGACACACTGGTAATAAAGACATGGGTTAGAATTGAGCCCTGCCAGTTAAGTTTTCTTGGGTCAAGTTATTTAATTTTTGTGTATCTCAATATTTCTGCTCTACCTCACATATAGCATGGTTGTGATAATTAAAAGTGAAACAGTCATGCAATAAACTTCTCCCTCGAACCTGAGGACTGTGATTATTTGTAAACTTGAGAAAAATGAGAATGGGCACAAAGGAAGAGTGAAGGTGTGGGTGAGAACGCAACGGCAGAGGACCACAGAGCGCCATGAGGGTCAATGAGACTAGATGAGCAGAGGCCAGCACAGGAGCAGTTCCCAGAAAGAAGTCAGAAAATACCCTACCTATGCAACCAGGGGCAGCATGTAAACTAAGTACTGCTAACAATTACAAACACACACACACACACACATCTCTAATAATGAAACGTGAAGGTGTGTGCTTAGCTGGATTTAACCACAAACCCTGTTGTCGAGCTTTTAGACCATTATACTCAAGTTTTAGACTCTAGACAATCTTCCAGAGACTTGTGTTAAAAATAAACTTTTCCCAAACTTCCCATTAGTCTAAAACACATCTGGGAATTAACTAATGCTTTTTAAAGTCCACTAAAACTGATTAATTACAGCAACAACAACAACAAAAAGGCTAGCATCCTAACAAATTTTATTGTTGATACCCACTCTGCTTAGGATAAGTAAAAACTAACCTTGTTACATGTTAACTATTAAAGTAACTTCCGTTTGTTTGCCCAAAGGATCCTCTGTCAATCTTGACAGTGATGTAGATGTTAAATTCAAAATGAACATAAACTTCGGTCAGCTGTTTAAGCAAGGAAAATGAATGAAAAGCCACACTGATGTTTTATACTTTAAGTTTACAAAGCTTAAATAACAGGTCCTGTAGGTGCTCTATGAAACCATTCATTACAGGAATTACATTGGAATCTAGATACAACAGTCCATTTAGCCCAGAATTCCCTATATGGCAGTTCCACCCTAAACATAAATTCAGGACAGTTTGTTCTAAAGATTATTTTACCTCTGTGGTACTACAGACCTTTCAGATGGCAATATTAAGTCACCATTATACTATCTTAAACTCCTACAGACTTATAGAAGAACTACAACTCATAATTATAGTTTAAAATTTTATTTGACATATTCCTGCTACAGTTTCTTTCATATAAACCACAACGAATCTACCCGCAGGCTCTCCTCCCTACTACAGCAGTGCTAATCTACCGAAAATAATGCTTTTATCTCTTTCCTACAGACCTCTTTAAAAAAAAAATCCTTTAATTTCCACCATGTTAAACATAAAATCATGTACATGGAATTCATATCTCCCCCAAACCTGTACCGGCCTCCCAATATACTATTCTTATCACCATATATAGCCAATCTGCAGTTCTTAGAAGACTAAACATGTCTTGCCTTTTCTACCTGTTACTATTCCCTTAACTTTAAATAAACTTCCTATATTTCAAAACAGAAGCTATCCTTTAAAGTTTTGCTCAAATTCATTTATTCACGTGACATAATAAGCCCTTAACATGTCCCAAGGACAGTTCTAGATTCTGGAGACACAAGAATGGAAAGCACAGCAGTGCTGCCTTCAAAGTGTCTCAGCTTCAGGGTGAAGCCCTTTAATTACCACTGTTGAAAATGGACTTCTTCAGGGTTTCAAATTCAAGGTGCTTACACTTATCTTGTAATAGATGACATTAAATTTATGTGTGTGTGTGTGTGTGTGCACACAGCATCTACTGCAAAAATCTGAACTTCAAAAACCATGTCTATTTTTCTTAAGAACACTGCTTTTTAAATAATAGATGCTCAAAATTAGTTTGTCAATTGGCATGTTGGAGGGAAAAATTAAGAGTATATGTATTTTTACAAAAACATCCTACCTCTCAGAGAAAGAACTTACAATGCATTTAAGGCTTACAACATATTTGTTAGCAATTCATAAAATTCAGATGTTAGAAATTAGAGCCATAAAGAGAAGGCTAACCTTTGCTTAAATAACAGAATGGAAAAGACTTATAAAGCAGCAAAGAGAAAGAACTTAGGTAGAGAAAAAAAAATTTGAATTAAAAACATAAAAATTTCAATTTTTTCTTTATCACCGAAAGGGAAGAGGGAAGCCACAGTTGTCATATGTAAAGAGCTGAAATACAGCTTTATTACTCAAAATCAGTCTAAGCACATAGATATTTGGAGGACTCTAAATAAGAAAGAAACTAACCTCATTAATTCCTCCACTTTATCATCTACATCTAGGTCCTCTTCTGAGGCTTCAAAACTGTATGACCTCTGACCCATGCTGTTGGCATGGTAGCGAGTTGGTGACATCTTCCCATTGGACGTGGATAATCGCTCGTTATTCTCCCTCCCATTCTGATTGGTAGTACAAGGCTGTGGGGAGGTGTCGTAACTATTGCTAGGTGACGGGGACATGCCCGAATGCTGGGTCTGCGTGGAAGCTGTAGCTGTAGAGGAAGATGCTGGAACATTGTTGGTACTATTCCCATATGAACTTCCTCCATAGCTGGACCTTCTTCCAAACTTGTCGCTATGTTCTTGATCAAGGCGGTCCAGAGTTTCCAAGGCATGGAGAATTTCATGTTTAGTCATTCCAGTACGCCGGAGGCGCTGGAGCAGATCTATCTGCTCTATGGTAAATCTGGGTTCATCTGTATAGTGAGACATGGTTTCCAGCAAACTAAAAAAAAAAAATAAAATAAAATAGTCCCTTTATTTATAATATCTACCAAAGAATGTATTGTTATGTATTGAGAATGAACACAGACAAAATATTTCTCTATCAATGTCTTTACTGAAAATGACTAAGACATGATTAAGGGTAATATTTTGTTTTATAGGCAAACCTGACCTAGGAATTCTGTAACTTTTATTTGGCATAGACAAAAACAACTGGGTAAGCTTAGCCCGAGTAAATAACTAACAACTACCAAAAATATTTAAATGGAAACATGAGAAGGGCACATAAAAAAACTTAATAAGCACAATTTCACCCACCACTTTGCATCTCTGTAATGTATTCTCTCTATATAGTTATCTCTGTATCTCTATATAGTTATCTCAAGAAATGGATCTTGAGTGGCTGTGTCCACAATGAGCTATTCATTTTTCATACAAAATTGCTTCCATATTATGCTTCCTTTAACTAACACAAGGTACTGCAGTGCACCAGAAAATGCCTCAGAGTCGGTGACAATATTAAGTTTAAGGGAATTGTCAAACATCATAAAAATTCTCACCATTCGAATTCTTTCCTTATAAAACTTGACTTTTGTACTGAAGATTCTTTTAAGTGGGAATTTCTTCTATTTTTAAGGTTCTAGTGCCAAATAGGTTCCAGGGCATGCAGCAGGCTCTCGGTTAAGTGTTTGCTGATGAAAATAAATGTCAAAGAACTTTCTCATCCTTTCCAGGTAAACTTCTACTCTGAGTCAGTTCTCCTAAGCTCTTGGAGATCAGTTTCCTTATCCCTCTATAAGAGGCTTCCCTGGTGGCTCAGAGGGTAAAGAGTCTGTGTGCAATGCAGGAGGACCTGGGTTTGATCCCTGGGTCAGGAAGATCCCTTGGAGAAGGGAATGGCAACCTACTCCAGTATTCTTGCCTGGAGAATTCCATGGACAGAGGAGCTTGGTGGTCAACAGCCCATGGGGTCACATAGAGTCGGACATGACTGAGTGACTACCACACACACACACACATATCCCTCTATAAAAAGTTATTGAATATTCACTCTAGGCCAGCACTGGGCAAGAGTTTCATGTCATACAATCTCCGTTCCTCACAACAACACTCTATGGTAATTTTTTTTTAATACTACACTGACTGACGACTGTTGAGGAAACTAAGGCTCACAATGGTTTTGTATCTTGGAAAAAGTCTCATTAAGACATAGGAAAAAAGATTTAAACCTAGATCTTATTAACTCCAAAAGCATGCATATATGGCAGAAATTATTGGATTCAAGTGATATGGGACACAGGCTTTTGTCCTTTTTTAAGTTACCAATTTAAACCACTTAGACAAAATCACTCCACTGAGGGACTAGGGGTTCTAGTAACAGCTTTTATTAATATTTAAAATCTTTAGTCCATATAGAATTTGTGTTTACTGAATGAGTGTGAAAGGATTTGAGCTTTATTTTTCCCCAAAAGGATAGTTCACTTGTCCAATATGCTTTTTCGAGTAGTATATCTCTTCCTCTATGGTCTGAAACACCAACTTTATCATATACGAAAACTCCACACAAATCTGTATCTACCTTTGGAGTGACTGTTTTGTCTTCCAAGTCCTTTTAAAAAATAAGCAGGCAGAAATCTATAACTTTTATGTGAAGTCATTCTAGTTTTAGAAATCAGCTCATTAAAAATAAAAACAGACATTCTGTGGGCCTAAAATAATATGCTGCAGGCTTTTTGTGCCCATGGGCCACACTGTCTGCCTTCTGCCTATTCACATTATCTTTTACTCTCTTCCAATATCCATTTGTGATAAGCTATTCATCATAAAAATCCTGTTTTCATGATTATTACATTCTTTCCTGATTGTTTTCTTCCTCCAAGATTTTATAATGAAAAAATTTAAACCCACAGAAAAGGTGAAAAAAAAAGCTGACAGTGAATACCTATACATTAATTATCGAGATTTTACCATTAGTATTTTACTTGCTTTACCACATAATCTATCCATGCTCTATGAATCCATCCCTCTATTCATTTTTTGATGCATTTCAAAATCAGTAACAGACATCTGTATACCTCTCCTTAAATCCTTTCACATGTAGATCATTAGCTAGAGCTCAGTATTTGTTCCGGTATTTTTTTTCTATTGAAGTAAAATTTACATAAAATAAAATATGCAAATCTTACATTTACCATTCTTTGAGTTCTGAGAAGTACATCCACCTGTGAAATTAAATCCCTCGGAAGATACAGAATATTATCATTACCCCAGGAAGTTCCATAGTGCTCCTTCCTGGTCAGTCCCCATTCTCTCTCCTCAGAAGCGACCACTGCTCAGATTTTTTCTCATGACAGAGGTTAATTTTTTCTGTTCCAGAACCTCATACAAATGGAACTTCTATATACTCTTTTGTGTAAGGCTTCTTTCAGTATAAAGTTTTTGAGATTCATCTATGATGTATGTATCAGCAATTTGTTCTCTTATTGCTGAAGAGTACTTTATTGTAGGAATATACGACAGGTTTGTTTAGCTATTCTATTTCAGATGCTTGGAATGCCAATTACGAGCTATTCTAAAGCTCTGGCTATTACACTTGTACTCTATACTAACTTCCTTGTCAGTTTTCTATATCTGCCCCCCTCCCCCATCCCCAACTCATAATATATCATTGACTAGTTGGGTGAGAGAGAAAACCATAAAACTTTCCACCAGAGCAATTCATTTATTTTTTCCCTGACTGATGTCAAGGGAAGAGTATACCTTGTTTAATACAAATGCTCTACTATTAAAATAATAGGCAGTATTGGTAATGTTTTGTTTCATGCTAGTTACGTGACACAGGTGCACAATACGTGAAGATTCACCGAGTCCTACACTACTGATTTGTACATTTTTCGGTAGGTATATTATATTCAAAATTTGTTGAAAAAGCTGTGTAAACATTTTCTGAATGGCTTATAAGAGACACTTGACACTATAGTTTTATCTTAACCCTCAGCCCTTGGTCCTTTCTCATGTTTAGTAACATATTAGTTCTTAATCCCAGGAAGTTCTTTTTAAAAGTAGCTGCCCTTTAGGAATCCAAATAATTTACCCTTTAACTTACTGATTTGGTAAATTCAGGTTTCTATATATTCTTTTCTCTTGAAAATGGAGTTGTTCACTGCTAACTTTAGTCTTCATGCTTTCAAAATATGTCATGAACAGACTTTATTTTATATATGAGATGTCAAGGACTGTTTTATTTTGCAGACAAAAAAAAAAAAATCAACCATGATATTTTCCTATCCCATTTATATCAGAGCTAATAGTATTCTATATGTAACTCTTCAAACCTCCCTCTGTTTGGGGTAGCACTCTGTATATTAGTATAAAACTAAAATGAATTATGTGAATTTAACCTGTTAACTGAAAAGTATCCACTATAAAGCTTATATCAGACCGACCAGAACTAAAGATTCCACAGTATCTAAAACAATGTATTTAGGTCATTTCAGAGTCACTGATTATGGGAACCACTTTGTTTTTTGCCATGCTGCATAGTTTGTGGGACCTTGGTTCCCTGATCAGGGATCAAACCCACGCCCTCTGCAGTTAAAGTGTGGAGTCCTAAAGGCTGGACCACCAGGGAATTCCCTACGGAAACCCATTGTAAAAGTGGTTAATTCAAAAGTCGTAAAAGAAGATAAAAGAAGGCACCTATTATTTTGTCCGCCCAGAATGTCTGTTTCCAACCACATGTTCTTGGAAAGAATGAAAGTGAAAAGTGGAAGTGTTAGTAGCTAAGGTGTCCAACTCTTTGCAACCCCATGGACTGTAGCCCACCAGGGTCCTCTGTCCATGGAATTCTCCAGGCAAGAATAATGGAGGGGTTCCCGTTCCCTTCTCCAAGGAAACTTCTCGACCCAGGGACTGAACCTGAGTCTCCTGAATTGCAGGCAAATCTTTACCATCCAAGCCACCAGAGAAGCCCTGCCACTCAAAATGCCCTACCTTCTGGCCAACAGTGTGGGCATACAAGGAAACAGCCTTGCTCTTCTCAAAATATTCAAGTTAGAGTGGCAGGAAGATGGACAGTCACTGTAACTGTGGTCAGCTGCAAGAAGATGTTATATTCCTCACCATGTAGAAGGAGCTAGTTTGTAGGAAAATAAGGCAGGCATAATAAGAAATGCAGGCAAAGCAGAAAACTCTACAGTATTCACATCCCTTGTTCTAGTCATTCCGAAGCCCCTACTACATCCCTGCTCAAATTCATATATTGTCATGTAACAGCATGAAAGTGAAAGTGTTAAGTCACTCAGTCATGTCCAACTCTCTGCAATCCCATGGACTGTAGCCTACCAGGCTCCTCTGTCCATGGGATTTTCCAAGCAAGAATACTGGAATGGGTTGCCATCCACTTCTCCAGGGGATTTTCCTGACCCAGGGATTGAACCCAGGTCTTCTGTATTGAAGGCAGACTCTTTACCATCTGAGCCAACAGGGAAACAGTTTAAGTTCACACAGACTTCCCTTTATGCTTCACTTTGTTTAAATTAGATGTATGTGCCCTGCACCAAGAGAGGTCTCTAATACAAAGACATACCTAAAGTAAAAAGATCTACAATTGCCAGAGCAAACTGTATGGCTGCTCTAGAGCAGAGTGGGATGATGAGCACGATCAAATCATACATGTGACACTGAAGGCACAATATTGTATTGAGAAAATGCCAAGATTAGAAGCTCGCTTAGATACTAAGAACAATATTCCAGTGTGCATTAACATAAACAGAGGCACACATTCTGTCATTTTCAAATTTTATTTCTTAAAATCCACCTAGTTTAAGCACATCATCATGAGATTATGGCAATAATGACCTAGAAAGGTCATCTAAGTCCATGATACCAGCAATTCTTTCACAACAGAAAAAGATAACATGTAAAAACTGAATTAATTTTCCTATATAACACAAGAACTGTTCACAGGATAAGGAACATCTTTCACTTTAAATTACTCATCTGAATGCAGACTCAGGCCAGCAATAACTGAAAATGATGTGAGAAGAATTTCGACACTGTAATAACACAGACAATGTTTAAAGCATGAAAGAACAATTAAATTCAAGAATTATGGCTCAGTTCACAAAATGACATTTTAAAATACCATACTATTAACACCATAATAGTAAACCCTTTTTACAATTAATTTTATCTCTACCTGTATATGTAAACCCTTCTTAAGTCTTGAGGTTCAGAAAAAACTTTAACTAAATCCCAGAAACATGTAGAGGAAAGAAGGTTAAAGCATATACAAATGCCTAATCTTGAAATCATTTGTGCAAAAATGACACAACCACCTTACTTGTAAAGCATCAACAGCTAATGAGATTTTACTGGATAACAGTATTTTCTTGAGCTGGACTCTGCTGTCTTTATCTTTTTATCTAGAATGACTAGGCAAAATATGGTACAGTCATATATTAGTTTTTTCATTCATGGTATTTATTCCATGATGATTTAACACATTATAGAGTCAACCATAATATTAACCAACTAAAGACATACTAAAGACTCTTTGTACTATTTATGGCACATTACTCTCATAACTATTATTACCATCAAAGGAATGGCAGTTTTAAAGTAAGAAAATGACAAGAGTAAGAAGGAATGAAAATTTGCTGGGGACTGAGCTTACAATATGGAAAAGTGATTCTGTAATTCAAACCAATGGGAGAACTGACTAATGCAAAAGAACAAAGGCTATCACTATAGGTGAGAGCATAAAAATGTTCTTTTTAAAATATACAGATTTTGAGAAAAATAAGATTATATTCAATTTATAATTATACTTTAATAGTTCTTAAATTACCACTAATTAAGACTGAGGTTTTTAAATACTAGCCATCTATATACAATGGGGAAAATAAAATCCAAGTAAAAACATGAAAGTCTATAGAGGGAGATATAAATTAGGTGTGGAATCAGGGAATAGGAGACCATTTACACAAAAATAATTCAATTAACATTTACTGAGATTTCCCCAGTGGCTCAGTGGTCAAGAATTTGCCTGCTTATGCAGGAGATGCAGGTTCAATCCCTGGGTCGGGACGATCCCCCTGGTGAAGGAAAAGGCAACCCACGCCAGTATTCTTGCCAGGAGAATCCCATGGATAGAGGGGCCTGGTGGACTATAGTCCATGGGGTTGCAAAGAGCCGGACATGATTTAGGGATTAAACAACAACATTTACTGAGTGACCTCCACGTGTCACACTACATCCAATGTAAAAAGGATGCAACAAGGCACAAATAAGGCAAAAAAAGGGGGGCAAAATAAGGTTAAAAAAAAAGCCTCACAACGCTTACATTCTAATGGCTATGGTGAACAGCCATTAACAAATAAACTGTACTTTTTAAAACAGGGAAAATTACGCCCAAAGCAACAGAATATCATCCCTTTCCCAAGTACACAACTACTTAGCAGCATCTCAGGCCACAGTTCACATCACCTGGTCTATTCCAGAGACTTTCTGATATACTATAAAGTCAACAAGAGAAGAAAAATGTTTAACAAAAAAATCTAAGTAACAAGGAAAACCTATCATTCTTCTGCTTACTGGATTACAGAACTGACAACCAAATCAGAAGGAATTTAATTGAAATGTAGACTGAACCAAATTTTTAAAAAATACTTACGTTAAAGATGCACTTAATGAGCTAATCCATACTTTATCTTCTCTAATATCTGAAAGTCCCGGAATACTTTTGTTCAGAGGCCTATTTAATATGAACTAGTGGTTACAGCTGATATCTTAGCACAAAAAAACTCTCAACATAATAGCACTATCCAACTTGTATTTTTTGCCAGACTCCAAAGAAAGGCTACCAACTGTATTAGCTAATAGGCATAACTAGGCTTATTATCCCCAGCAGGTAAAGAAAATGCCTATGGTGCTTAGGAGTTTGCATACAAAAGGCAGCACTAAAGTAACATTCTACCAATATTCTGCTTGTCACAAGGAATTTAATACTAGCCATCTATTTCACAAATTTCTAGGCTATTAAGCACTTTAAAATTATAAGTAATTTTATGTTCAACTCAAAACCTATGTTAGACTTCAAAGCTGAAAAGAGAAATAGTAAAAGACAAAGGTGATATAGACCTGAAAAATTCATTCCTTACCACATAACTATGAAAAAATTATTTCAACTCTACAAATCACTGCTATCACTTCTGTACTATAATATAATGCTTTCTTTAACTTTCTTAAAACAATAGAGAAGATGAAAATTAAGAGGAGAACTAGATACTCACACCACTGGGAAGGAACTGAGCATGCTTTACATGAGGGGAAGCAATGTCCTTGCTAGAGATGATCAGTGTTATTCATCATTCTGTAGGAAAAAAGACAGAGAATTCAGAAACACTTTGAAATCAAATACTGAATAAAAACATTAATTATATAATTTAAGGATTAACAGTTAACATCAAATAACCAGGTTTGTAAAAAATTACTTTTTATTTCAAGTAAAACATCTATTTTAAAAATAGAAAAATACTTTTTAAAGCTTTCAAATTACTCACATGGAAAAATGAAAATCATCCCTGAAGTTTATCTGTTACCAGATACCACCCAAGGAAACGGATTTAAACATGAAATGGAATATATATATATATATACACACAATACTGTGACATTGAGGATAACTTGTTGATAATAACTCCAGTGCACTTATGCAGAATCCTATAAACAAAAAACATACCACAGCATGATTGAAGCTAACAGTCTTAAAAGGGGGGTAAAACCTGGGGTGTAGTTCCAAGTCTATTACTTAGTTATTTAGTCGCTAAGTCACATCCGACTATCTGTGACCCCACGGACTGTGGCCCGCCAGGCTTCTCTACACCTGCAACTTCGCAGGCAGGAACACTGGAGTGGGTTGCCATTGCCGTCTCCAGGGGATCTTCCTGACCCGGGGATCAAACCGACATCTCCTGCACTGGCACTGCGTCTTTACCACTGAGCCACCAGGGAAGCCCATTATTTTGTTTTACTGCTAGCCAAATCTAACAGTGACTTAATTTCTCCGAGTTTCAATTCCACATTCATAAAACAGAGGTAATAGGTAACTACTTCAAAAAGCTACAAGAGTTTAAAACATTTTTTAAATGGTGGTGATGAAGTACTTCACAAACTATCAGGTAGCAGGGGCTTTTTTACTACTGACTTTAAAAAGACACCAATAATGGTGTCCATTCCTGAACAGGCTTAAGTTAATAATGGAGCGAGTTCAGTACTTCTATCTTCTGATTAACATTCTACTGCTTTAATCAGCGTTTAGATGCTGTGACCCCGTTAAATTCACACATAGATCTTAACAAAAAATGAAATCTACTATTCACAGTTTAGGAGCTAAAGATCATGTATTACTGACTGAACTTATTAGCAGTTTCAAATCACAATATATACAGGGAACTATTTCCATTAACTGCAAGTTAATATTATAAAGTGGGAGAAGGCAATGGCAACCCATTACAGTACTCTTGCCTAGAAAATCCCATGGGAGGAGCATGGTAGGCTGCATGGGGTCACTAAGAGTCAAACACAACTGAGCGGCTTCACTTTCACTTTCATGCATTGGAGAAGGAAATGGCAGCCCACTCTAGTGTTCTTGCCTGGAGAATCCCAGAGATGGGGGAGCCTGGTGGGCTGCTGTCTGTGGGGTCGCACAGAGTCGGACATGACTGAAGTGACTCAGCAGCAATATTATAAAGCAGATGAAAGCCAAAAATGTTGATGTCAAAAACTCTCACATTAAAATAGACATTCAGCACTGAATTATTTTAAGCAAGACCAAAGTGTCTAACAGTGACTAATGATATATGTGAAATGTACACAGTAAAGTTAGAAACCTTTCACATTTGCATATTCTAAACTGTAGCTTTAATGAAGTTCCTGCTGTAGTTAATTTTTTTGCTGACGTGAGAAATACTGGTCCTAAATAGCAGATATAAAACACAAAGAAAACCTCCTAAAAATACTGTTGATTTCATTTCCTAGACAAAACACCAACAACAAGCCACAACATGGATTACTGGTCAATATATATATATTCTTTCACTCCTGCTCCAATTTAGTTAAAATATACTAAATACTAGCCCTGAAATAGAAACAAGGTCATAACATGAGTAAGATATGGTCCCAGTAGTGTAGGAGCTTATTAAACTATGTGGGGGGAAGGGGGGCGGGGGGGGGGGGCGGAGGGGGCGGGGCGGAGGAGTAAAACAAACATCACACACACACACACCTCCAATGAAAGGCATTAAGTGCTAAGGCTAAAAATACAAGATTTAAGAGCATAGCAATTCAGAAATTAATTGGTTACAGAGAATGGGAAGACTTCTTTACATGAGATCTCAGTTGTTAATTGAAGTTTAGAATAAGACTTCTACCAAATCAAAGTGTGAAGGGAGGTTAGAACCAGTGGAAGAAGAAAGAATCAGGAAGAGGAAACAGTTTAAAAAAAGATTTTGAAGGATGTTTAGGAACTAAGTAGACCTGTCTTATTGGCCTTTAACATGTATGTATGAGGAACAGACAAGTAGAAAGGAAGGAACTCCACAGTCTATGAAGGGCTCATAAATGCCTTGCACTATTTCTCATCTTAATTCTATAAATATGAGAAACCACCACGACTGAATCAGACAATCTAGGGGGAAAATCAACAAAGACTTTCATTTCACAGATAAGGAAACTGAGATTAAGACACTGATATAGACCTGTATAAGTGCAAATCACTTAATTTATGTCATTTATATTCCAGACAGAAATGGACTTGAAATAACACATAAAACATTCAAAGGACAGAAGATCAAGCAAGTTGCTGTGAGTTCTCTGTTCTTAGGTTCAATATCATACGGAGCGTTCCTAGCATAAGAGACAGATTTTTTAAATTGACAGTTTAAAACTGTGCATTAAAACACATCATTAGAATGGCTATAATTAAAAAAACCAGAAAATAACAAGTATTGGCACAGATGTGGATAAAATAAAACCTTTGTGTGCTCTGATTAAACATATAAAATGGGGGTACTGCTATGTAAAATAGTATGGAGATTTCTTTAAAAAATTAAATATAGAATTATCAGGAGATCTGCAACTTCAATTCCAAGTATATAAGCAGGAGTGAAAGGAGGGACTCGAAAATATATTTGTACACCTAAGTTCATAGCAGCACAGTCACAAAAGCCAAAAGGTGGAAACAAATATCTAAATGGGATGAATGGCCAAGCAAAATGTGATACATGCATATAAGGGAGTATTAGTCTGCCTTAAAAAAGAAGGAAATTCTGACATGGTAACATCGATGAACCCCAAGGCATCACACTAAGTGAAAGAAGCCAGTCACAAAAGGCCAAATACTGTATAATTCCACTTTTACAAGATATTTACAGTCTTCAAACTCTGGGTCAGAAAGGAGAATGGTTCTTAAAGGGGGCTGGGGAAGGAGGGGTTATTGTTTAACGGTGCAAATTTTTAGTTTAGGAACATGAGAAAAAGATCTGGAGATAGATGACAGTGATGGTTGTACCACAATGTTTATTGTACTTAAGTGTCATGAACTGTTTGCTTTAAAACTGTTAAAATGGTAAATTTTATATTATCTATGCTTTATTACTGCAAAAAGGAGAGTGTTATAATAAAAGAAAAGACATATTAAAAGGTACCAGGGATAAAAGTTTATGGATGCTGGATCATACTTAAGCACCTAGCTATAAAAAGCAAGTAAGCTATAAAAGATTAAAAAATCACCTACTTATTGGACTTCTCATCTATTATACTTAAAAGAGAAAGAGCCGAATAACATTCACAGATGACTGAGAGAATTCTGTACCAACAGAGCTTACATTTTGATATAAGAAAAACACCGCAAATATGCAAGAATTCAGAGAGTGTATTTTCTCAGTTACCTCAACTGAGACACATAATATAAAAAATTAAGAAAAATGTGCAAAAATATTTTTACTTATAAACTATAAGAAGAACTAGATAATCTTTGGATCAACGAAATCAAAATCTTTATTTTATTTGAAATGGTTTTAGTGTTCCATTACATAGGACACACAATAAATATATATTATATATATATGTGTGTTTTTCCACATAGAGAAATCTGATCTGTGGAAGAGATCCAGTGATGGTGGTTACTGTAAGTACAGGGTGAGAACTGGACAGATTCGGGAAACAGTAGGAAGGGGACTGTTCTCAGAGAAACTGTATCATTTTAACCATATGAATGTTATTGCTCAGTCAATAAATCAAATTAATAAAAATAGGAATTAAGAGAAGGAGCCCACTGAACCCTTTGTAATTCAACACTAACTTGAAGATTATAGCAAACTAATAAGACATAAGAATGAAATAACTGGAATAATATTGTAATGAAAGAGAACTATATACCTTTTTGCTAATGATCTAAAGGAATACCTAAAAAATGTAAGCTATTCTAGTAAAAAAAAAAAAATCTGAAGTTTTTTGTTAAGAAGTATGATACAACACTTTAATTTTATAAATTGTCCCTAGTTTAGCAGGAAAAAAAAGGCATCAATCATACTAGTAACATTTTCCCAATACTCATAAATAAACTGTATTGAGAAAAAGGCTCCCCCCCACATAATTAAAGTTTAAAAATAGCAACTTAAAATTAGAAAAAAAGAAGTCCAAGAATCTCCAAGAAAATCAAACAAAAGGAGAAAACCAGAAGTGGACTTCACTGGCTGGACCACAGAACAAAAAGACACTAAGCAAATCAATACGACACTGGCCGGGGACAGACACACAGATGAGTGGGAGAGAATAAAGAACCTAGTGATTCCAGAACACATAAGGAAATACGCAAGCCAAAGGCTAAATTTTACTTCAACAAGCTGCTTTTGAACTGTGGTTTTGGAGAAGACTCTTGAGAGTCCCTTGGACTGCAAGGAGATCCAACCAGTCCATCCTAAAGGAAATCAGTCCTGAATATTCACTGGAAGGACTGATGTTGAAGCTGAAACTCTAATACTCTGGCCATCTGATGCGACGAACTGACAAACTGGAAAAGATCCTGATGCTGGGAAAGACTGAAAGCGGGAAGAAAATGGGAAGATAGAGGATGAGATCGACATGAGTTTGGGTAAACTCCAGGAGTTGGTGATGGACAGGGAGGCCTGGTGTGCTGTGATTCATGGGGTTGCAAAGAGTCGGACATGATTGAGTGACTGAACTGACTGAATTAAGGATAACTTATCATCTAAAATTTAAATTCCAAGTGGAATAGACATAAATCTATAAAACTCAGAGACACATTCTACAACAAAATTTAGAAGATCAAAGAGAAGAAACTTTAAAAGGCAGACATAAGAGTTTAAAATTTCCTACTACAAAAAAATCAAAAAGATGTCCTTGTCATCACAAGGGACTGGAATGCAAAACTAACAAGCAAAGAGATAATTGGAGTAACAGGAAGGTTTGGCTTTGGAGTACAAAATGAAGCAGGGCAAAGGCTAACAGAGTTTTGCCAAGAGAACGCACTGGTCATAGCAACACCCTCTTTCAACAACACAAGAGAAGACTCTACACATGGACATCACCAGATGGTCAACACCAAAATCAGATTGATAATGTTCTTTGCAGCCTAAGATGGAGAAGCTCTATACATACAGTCAGCAAAAACAAGACTGGGAGCTGACTGTGGCTCAGATTGTGAACTCCTTATTGCCAAATTCAGACTTAAATTGAAGGAAGTATGGAAAACTACTAGACCATTCAAGAATGACCTAAATCAAATCCCTGATGATTATACAGGGGGAGTGATGAATAATTTCAAGGGATTAGATCTGGTAGACAGAGTGCCTGAAGAACTATGGATGGAGGTTTGAAACACTGTATCAGAGGCAATAATGAAAACCATCCCCAAGAAAAAGAAATACAAAAATGTAAAATGGTTGTCTGAGGAAGCCTTACAAATAGCTGAGAAAAGAAGAGAAGCAAAAGGCAAAGGAGAAAAGGAATGATATAGCCATTTGAATGCAGAGATCCAAAGAACAGCAAGGAGAGACAAGAAAGCCTTTCTAAATGAACAATGCAAAGAAATAATGGAAAACAATAGAATGGGAAAGACTAGAGATCTCTTCAAGAAAATCAGAGATACCAAGGGAACATTTCATGCAAAGATGAGCACAATAAAGGACAAAAATGATATGGATCTAACAGAAGCAAAAGGTATTAAGAAGAAGTGGCAAGAATACACAGAGGAACTATACAAACAATGTCTTAATGACTCAGATAACAACAATAGTGTGATCAATCACATAGTGTCAGACATCCTGTAGGGAGAAGTCAACTAGGCCTTTAGGAAGCATTGTACATGAACTGAAAACATCCAGATGTTCAAGCTGGATTTAGAAAAGGCAGAGGAACCAGAGATCAAATTGCCAACATCCATTAGGTTATCAAAAAAGCAAGAGAGTTCCAGAAAAACATCTGCTTCATTAACTATGCTAAAGCCTTTGAATGTGGGGATCACAACAAACTGTGGAAAATTCTTCAAGAGACAGGAATACCAGATCACCTTATATACCTCCTGTGAAACCTGTATGCAGGTCAAGAAGCAACAGTTAGAACTGGACATGGAAAAATGAACTAGTTCCAAATTGGGAAAGAAGAACGTCAAGGCTGTATACTGTCACCTTGTTTACTTAACTTATATGTAGAGTACATCATGCGAAATGTTGGGCTGGATGAAGCTCAAGCAGGAATCAAGACTGCCAGGAGAAATATCCCTCACCTCACATATGCAGATGCCACCACCCTTATAGCAGAAAGCCATAAGGAACTAAAGAGCCTCTTGATGAAGGTTGAAGTGGAGAAGAGAAATAGCTGGCTTAAAGCTCAACATTCAAAAAACTAAGATCATGGCATCCAGTCCCATCGCTTCATGGGAAATAAATAGATGGGGAAACAATGAAAACAGAGACAGACTTTATTTTCTTGGACTTCAAAATCACTGCAGATGGTGACTGCAGCCATGAAATTAAAAGACACTTGCTCCTTGAAAGAAAAGTTATGACAAACCTAGACAGGGTGTTAAAAAGCAGAGAAATCACTTTGCCGAAAAAGGTCCGTGTAGTCAAAGCTATGGTTTTTCCAGTAGTCATGTATGGATGTGAGAGTTGGACTATAAAGAAAGCTGAGAACTGAAGAGCTGATGCTTCTGAACTGTGGTGTTGGAGAAGATTCTTGAGAGTCCCTTGGACTGCAAGGAGATCCAGTCAATTCTTAATATCCTAAATATTAATTGAAAGGACTGACACTGAAGCTGCAGCCCTAATACTTTCGCCACCTGATATGAACAGCTAACTGTCTGGAAAAGACACGGATGCTGGGAAAAATAGAAGGCAGGAGGAGAAGGGTATGACAGAAGACGAGATGGTTGGATGGCATCACAAACTCGATGGACATGAGTTTGAGCAAGCTCAGGGAGATGATGAAGGACAGGGAAGCCTGGCATGCTGCAGTCCATGGGGTCGCAAAGAATCAGACACGACTGAGCAACTGAACAAAAAACAAAACAAGCAAATCAGAAAAAATATTTGACATGTAGAGAAAGAACAGATCCAAGCTGTCATTGTTTACTTAAATTTACTAGAAGTCAGAGAAATAACAATTAGTTTAACAATGAGATACAACTTCAGCAAAAATTTAAAAGATTGATAATATGTCCTCAAAGGGTACGGTCATTTCACTGGTCTAAGGACAAAGTCCTTTTGGAAAGAAATCTGGCAACATAAATTGAAACTTAAAGTATTTACACTTTTGAGTCCCTTGGACTGCAAGGATATCCAACCAGTCCATCCTAAAGGAAATCAGTCCTGAATAGTCATTGGAAGGACCGATGCTGAAGCTGAAACTCCAATACTTTGGCCACCTGATGTGAAGAGCTAACAATGGAAAAGACCCTGATGTTGGGAAAGACTGAGGGACGACAGAGGATGAGATGGTTGGATGACATCACTGACTCAATGGACAGGAGTTTGAAGAAACTCCGGGAGCTGGTGATGGACAGGGAGGCCTGGCGTGCTGCAGTCTATGGGGTCGCAAAGAGTCGGACCCGACTGAGCAACTGAACTGAACTTAACGAGTAGTCCTATTCCTGGGAATCTATCACATAGAAACAAAAGTAATCATACACAATATGTACAAGGATGTTTCTTGTCATTTATTTTGCTATTTCTTGTCTCTATAAACAGAACTGTTTCAATCCATACAGGAATGGCTGAATAAATGACAATACACTTTGATCAATGAACACAATGCAATCAAGTAGAGTTTTATGAGGTGACTTGGTGGGATTTGCACATTGCCACACTGAGTTAAAAAATAAACAGCAAAATGCAAGCAAATGAGTATGATGAGATTTAAAAAGAAAACCTATGAGAACAAAAGTGAAAGGGAAAGTTGCTCAGTCGTGTCTGACTCTTTGCCACCCCATGGACTATACAGTCTATGGAATTCTCCAGGCCAAAATACTAGAGTGGGTAGCCTATCCCTTCTCCAACAGATCTTCCCAAGCCAGGAATCCAACCGGGGTCTCCTGCATTGCAGGCAGACTCTTTACCAACAAAAACAGTCCTTTTATAGGTGTGTCTCTCGTCAGTATGTTTACTGACATACATACATACATACATACACGAACATGGAGAAAAAATAGGTAGTCAATAGGTATTGGAGGTGGGATTAAGGATGAGGGTATACATAGGGAATATGGGTAAGGAAGGGTAAATGCATCTTTGCAGTAGTTAAAGACACATTAATGCAAACAAACTGTACACATTCCTACTATCAGAACTGGACTCAATTATCAAATAATGATTTCAGTGTTATAAAAATTCAACACAATGTCAGGTTTTTTTCCATAATGAAAGTCTATTGTCAGCACTGATGATCCTTGAAGAAAAAATGTAACCTGGAAAATCCATTAGGAATAAGAACTTGTAGATGGTGGTAAAAAGGTTCTTTTTATTCTAGCTTTTCTTTTTAATATAAAACGTATTAAACCATATACAGTAAAGGAGAATTTCAAAAGATACAAAATAAAAGTTAAGTCTGTCTTCTATCCCAAACTCCTTTTTCTCTTCCACTGAGACATTATACAGTTCCTTCATACATCTTTCAACATCGAAGTGTAACTTTAGGGTAAATTCCCAGAAGAGGAATCATTATGACAAAAAGCATATACCTTGTAAACTATGATACAGAAATTTCATCAAATGGCCTCCCTAAAGAAGATCAATTTATACTCCTATCTTCAGGAAACGCTTAACTGTGAATCCAGTATGTCACTGGTGATTTAAAATTGAATTTACATTGTGCAGTTTGGTATGTATCTTGTTTTATTCAATAATGGTAAACATAGAAAGGGCAGAATATTTTAAGAAAGCAAAGCACAAGAGAAAGGGAAGAGTTAGCTCTAACAGCACAGGCAGCAAGTAAGTCATCAAAGGAAGAGGTAAGAGGACACTGCTAATGCCAACTAGTGAGGCCCTTAAGCTCAGATCTGGATATCAAAGAAGACTTCTCAGAAGTTCAAAACAACCATTACAGATCTCCTTCACTGCTCCTTTAGCACCTGACACAGAAACGACTGTTATCCATCTAAAATACCAATTTACAGTAAAATTAAAAAAATGTGTAAATATACAGAGATACATAAGCCTTACAATCCCATAAGTTTGGTACTATTAGTACTTTGAATTTAATGATGAGGAAGTAAAATTCCTTCCTTGCTGGATGCACATTAAACACAGACACAAATATATAAATGTAACACATGGAGATAAAAAAAAAAAAAAGGTCATAAAACTGCACCAGAATAAAAATAACATTTCTCCCCTTTAATCCTTAGTCCTCTGTAAAAAAATAAATACTATTAAGATTCTTGTAAATCATTACAAATATAAAAATTAAGAACTTAATATACTATATATCTAACATAGAATTCTTTTTTAAATGGTGGTTTTTAAAAACTTTTTAATATGAAAATTTGTAAACATATACAAAGGCAGAATAATAAATGTTTAGGTACCCATCACCCTCCTTGAAAAATTATCTCTTTCGTGTTCCCCTCGCTCCAAAGGGTATTTTCAGGCCAATTTCAGATATCTTATCACTTTAACATGCAATTCTCTTCCAATTTCAGTATCTGGTTTGCAAATCCAGAGTAAATAAGACATAGGAACTTAGAAAGGGACAGTTCAGTTCAGCTCAGTCGCTCAGTCATGTTCGACTCTTTTTGCAACCCCATGGACTGCAGCACACCAGGCTATCAGCAACTCTCAGAGCTTGCTCAAACTCATGACCATCGAGTCGGTGATGCCACCCAGCCATCTCATCCTCTGTTGCTCTGATGTCTCCTTCTCCTCCCGCCTTCTATCTTTCCCAGCATCAGGGCTTTTTCCATTGAGTCAGCTCTTCACATCAGGTGGCCGAAGTATTGAAGTTTCAGCTTCAGTATCAGTCCTTCCAATGAATACTCAGGACTGATTCCCTTTAGGATGAACATGTTGGATCTCCAAGGGACTCTCAAGAGTCTTCTCCAACACCATAGGTCAAAAGCATCAATTCTTTGGCACTCAGCTTTCTTTATAGTCCAACTTTCACATCCATACATTGACTACTGGATAAAGCATAGCTTTGACTACATGCACCTTTGTCAGCAAAGTGATGTCTCTGCTTTTTAATATGAAGTTTAGGTTGGTCACAGCTTTTCTTCCAAGGAGCAAGCACCTTTCAATTTCATGGCTGCAGTCACCATATGCAGTGATTTTGGAGCCCCCCAAAATAAAGTCTATCACTGTTTCCCCAATTATTTATGACATGAAGTGATGGGACCAGATGCCATGATCTTAGTTTTCTGAATGTTGAGTTTTAAGCCAACTATTTCACCCTTCTCTTTCACTTTCATCAGAAGGCTTCGCATTCTGCCATAAGGGTGGTGTCATCTGTGTATGTGAGGTTATTGCTCTTTCTCCCAGCAGTCTTGATGCTTGTGCTTCATCCAGCCCAGCATTTCCCATGACATATTCTGCATATAAGTTAAATAAGCACAGTGACAATATATACAGCCTTGATGTACTCCTTTCCCAATTTGGAACCAGTCTGTTGTTCCATGTCCAGTTCTAACTGTTGCCTCTTGACCTGCATACAGATTTCTCAGGAGGCAGGGAAGGTGGTCTGGGATTCCCATTTCTAAGAATTTTCCACAGTTTGTTGTAATCCACACAGTCAAAGCTTTGGTGTAGTCAATAAAGCAGAAGTAGCTGTTTTTCTGGAACTCTCTTGCTTTTTTGATAAACCAACAGATGTTGGCAATTTGATCTCTGGTTCCTCTGCCTTTTTAAAATGCAGCTTGAACATCTGGAAGTTCACAATTCACGTACTGTTGAAGCCTGGTTTGGAAAATTTTGAGCATTACTTCGCTATCGTGTGAGATGTGTGCAACTGTGCAGTAGTTTGAACATTCTTTGGCATTGCCTCTCTTTGGGATTGGAATGAAAACTGACCTTTTCCATACTGAGAGCAGCACTTTCACAACATCATCTTTTAGGATTTGAAAGAGCTCAACTGAAATTCCATCACCTCCACTAGCTTTGTTCGTAGTGATGCTTTCTAAGGCCCACTTGACTTCAGAAATGGAAAAGGGAATTGCAAACCATTTCAGTATTCTTGCCTTGAGAACCCCATGAACAGTATGAAAAGGCAGCAAGTGACACAAAGGGTATAAAAAGGCTTTACCATGGGGGGAAGGAGGGGCAGGCAGGAATGACAGCTACCTGAAAAGAGCAAAATAACTAAAAAACTAATTCGAGATACACACACATAATACCCACTTATCAAATAGTTAAAGTCATGTTTAGGATCTCCATTTTTAAAAGACAGGTAAGTATGTGATAGATTTGTTTTGAAAAGTTGAAGTGGTTAAAACAAAGGTTTTCATTTTAGTAAGTTAATCAGGTGTTTCACATATGTCAAACATTTTTCCCTGAACAAAGCCAGATAAGTGAGCCCTTACTACAATGAATGGTTGGTGACATGTGAGGAAAACCAACCAGATATTAGGAATTAAAGACTCATCTAAATTTGAATACTATTAATAATCTTTCAAATGATGCTTCTAGGTAGCCAGGTTAAAACTGCAAACAACTACTAACTGTATATAACAACTACTGTGCTTAGTTGCTCAGTCGTGTCTGAATCTATGTGAGCCCATGGACTGTAGCTCACCAGTCTCCTCTGTCCACAGGGATTCTCCGGTCAAGAATACTGGAGTAGGTTGCCATGCTCTCCTCCAAGGGATCTTCCCAACCCAGGGACTGAACCCGGGTCTCCTGAATTGCAGGTGGATTCTTTACCATTTTAGCCACCAGGAAAACCCAACAGCAACTACTGTTGGGTAGTAGTAGCTTGCCCAGGGCTTCCCAGGTGGCCCATTTAATGAATACTACCCTGGGCCAAGTCTCCCTGGTGGCTCAGTAAGAATCTGCCTGTAATGCAGGAGACTTGGGTTCGACCCCTGGGTCAGGAAGATCCCTTGGAGGAAAAAATGGCAACCCACTCTAGTAATCTTGCCTGGGAAATCTCATGGTCAGAGAAGTCTAGCAGGCTACCATCCATGGGGTCACAAAAAAGTTGGACACAATTTAGCAACTAAACAAGAACCATCACCCTTGGCCAACACTCACTGGTTAAGGGCTTTACATATACAAACTCATTTAATCTCACCATCCTCTGAGGTAGATAACTAAGACAAGACACCACTTGCCTAGGGCTTCCCAGGTGGCCCTAGTGGTCAAACAACAGCAACAACAACAACAACAACCCGTCTGCCAATGCAGGAGACATGAGACGTGGGTTCGATCCCCAGGTCAGGCAGGTCTCCTGGAGGAGGGCATGACAATTCACTCCAGTATTTTTGCCTGGGGAACTCCATTGACAGAGGATCCTGGCAGACTACAGTCCTTGGGGTGGCAAAGAGTCAGGCACAACGGAAGTGACTTAGCATGCACACACCACTTGCCCAAGGTCAATCAGCTAATGGACTTCCCTTTTCTTATTAGAACTGTAATGAAGTACTTATGTCAGTCTTACTCTTTCTTCAGAATATAAGATTAGGGATATAATTTTATCACTTCTCTGGAGCAAATGTTTACTTGTGTTAAGTACCATGCAACAAGCTGGTCAACAGATTTACCAATAAGATAGTAATGATGTTCCTCTTATGTTTTACTCATTATGATTCACTACTTAAGGTTGTATACCATGGAGAGTTTTATTCCCAAAGAATTATTACATATACTACTTGTCAAACTTTTAAAGACAGAAATACTCATGTAGCTCCTCCTACATTTCCAGTGACAGGGAAGTTTAATGTAGAGTTTTGCTGATAAAGATACTCCTTTAACAGACTCAATTTTTTTTAATAACTTCAAGCCACTTATCCTACTGTATCGATAAAGACTACCTTTCTTCTTTTCTTTTCCACACGGCAGTGTTTTAAATGTCTGTAAAATCTTCACAAAGAGTCTCCATGCTAAACAGTCCCAGTCATGATTCCAGTTTGACATGGTTTCCTTGTTTGTCATTATCTAATCTTTTTTTAAAATGTGGGTCTCCCCACATTCAGCACAGACTCCTGCAGAGAACCTAACCAGAGCAGGGTACAGGGAACTATTGGTTTTCTTGTTCTGAACCCAAATTGTGTTACTTTCTCCCACCACCAAGTCATTTTTGTGAGTGTATTAAGTTTGCAGACAAAACTTTTACACATTCATTAAAGAAGCAGTGATTAAACATCAAAGAGAGAACTGAACTGATTCAGGCTTTTATCCAGGCTTCCCTTTCCTAAACTTGAGGCTTTTTTTTTTGCACGTAAATATTACTATTTGATATATATGTTACATATTTTATTTGTCTATTATCTGTGTCATTTACTGTCTATTTTCTGCATGTACTCTTAAAGTAGTACCTGGAACATAACAAGCACTGTTTATTACTGAACTAACTCACTAACGGAGAAGGCAACCCACTCCAGTACTCTTGCCTGAAGAATCCCATGGGCGGAGGAGCCTGGTGGGCTGCAGTCCATGGGATTGCGAAGAGTCGGACATGACTGAGCAACTTCACTTTCACTTTTCACTTTCGTGCATTGGAGAAGGAAATGGCAAGCCACTCCAGTGTTCTTGCCTGGAGAATCCCAGGGAGGGGGTTGCACAGAGTCAGACACAACCCAAGTGACTTAGCAGCAGCAGCAGCAGCAACTCACAAACAGATGGAAGAGGGTGGAACATTCATATCCTTTTGGCTTCTGGGAAGCAGTCTCTAGACTACTACACTTCACTGCTAAATGATCATAACGCCTTATCAAGAAATACACAATCAGAAGAGCCGTAACTACCACATGCCCTCCAGAATTTACTATGACAATCTAATACAGGGATTATAGCCTTTGATTACTTTTAAGATATGCAGTGCTTTTGATGTTACCCTCTATATTTTTCCTCTGCTTTTCCATTCTAAAATAATTATATAACCTGAAAATAAAACTACACATCTCCCCATCACTAGTATTAGAGCAGGTAACTTTTAAACTCTGTTGAACTACGCTGTGAAATGTTAGGGACTAGCAATCCTAAAGTCAGAGGACGAGCACCGTCTCTTCACGTGTACTCACTCCAGCTAGGGCCATCTGTACACCACAGTCAGTCTACATGCCACTTCCTTTCTGGCCTCATTATTAGAGTTGTAGTTGTATACTCTGTGGTGTGATTTTAGATTTTTTTTTGATTCATTTAAGTTAAACACACACCTATGGAGCCGATACTTTATATTATACGATTTAGCATCCCTGCTATGAAAGTGAGGGTTCTCTACTCTCATGGAGTTGTTATTCTTTCAAGACTGTTATTCTTCTGAATTATGATACAAATACATGATAGCAGGCAGCACTTTTTCTTCATGTCAGTTTAGAACAGTTATTCCCAAACTGTGCTGTGCCTCCAAATTATATGGATGTCTTTTAAAATCACAGAATCCCTAGCCAACTCTGGACCTACTGGATCCAAATCACTGGAGGTAAATACCCAAGAATATTTTTAAACAGCTTCTGAGGTAATTCTATTTGAAATCTACTGTTCTGGAGGCCAAGAAAGAACTCTAATTATGCAATGCCACATTCCTTATATAAAATATAGTATCTAGGTATAAACACCATTTTGAGCATACCCACACTCAAAACATCTATTATTTCCTACAAAACATTCCAAGCTAAATACTTAGCAAAATAAATTTAATTGGTTATTCATAATCGAAAGTGAATTTGAGAGCACTTAAAATACGTCTGGGCTTTCCCGGTGGGTAAAGAACACTGCCTGCCAATGCAGGAAACATCGGTTCAATCCCTGGGTTGGTAAGATCCCCTGGAGAAAGAAATGGCAACCCACTTTAGTATTCTTGCCTGGCAAATCCCATGGACAGAGGAACCTGGCTGTAGTCCACAGGGGTGCATAAGAGTCAGGCATGACTTAACGACTAATCAACAATAAGATATGTCTACTTCAAGGGAACTCATATAATAGATATTGGTCAAAACAATTCATAAATATTCTCAAACTAGTCTTCTCTCTAACAGTAGTGTCCTCCTTTACCTAGTAAGTACTTGTCCCAGCCAAGGAGTTCCCACAGTCCTGCAAAAAAGTGAATGCTTCCTTCCCCCTTTCCTTTCCACCAATTTCAGAGACTCTTGTAAGACAGCAAACTTCTGCAAAACTCTCTGCTAGTAGGGTACCACAAATATATTTCTGCTATATTACATTATAATTCATATATAAATCTGTCTCTCTCCTAAAATGTGAGCTTCTTTAGAGCAAGGATTATTTATCAACTGCGGTAGTTCCAGCTCCTGCTGAGGTGTGGGGCTTCCCTGGGGTTGCAAAGAGTCAGATAAGGCTGAGTGATTAACACTACTACTACTGCCAAGGTATAAACAGTAAATAAATCTGCTTAGTTAAGAAATGGTTGAAAATGTCTATTTTCAAGTCTATTTCAAACAAAATAATCTTAACAGTCCTGATCTTTGAAATTAACAGCAAAAAGATGTTACTAAATTAAAAATTAATGCAATTGGAATGTTTTCCAAGAAAACTGACAAGCATTTATTAAATACTGAATATGTCCTATAGGTCAAATGATAAGCAAATGCTAAAGAAACAAAAATAGAGCTTTGCTCTTAATAGCAGTGTAAGTAATATTAATGTTCCCAAAGAGATATTCTGTCATTGGTTTACAATCTACATTCACAGTGTCCTTGGAGCCAAACTCTGTTAGGACTGTTGATGTCCCTTAGGGAGCTACCAATACTGGATGGAGAACTCAGCAGCCTAACAGCTTCATGTTGTCTAGGCCATGACAGTTTTCCAGAGTTCGCTACAACAGAAGAACTTGGCGATTTGCATGGCAAGAGTCTCCTGCCATCATTATAAATAAATTTGAAAGACTGTGTGACTACCATTCAAATATCCCCTGGACCAAAACAAAGACATACAAAAAACATTCCTATTGGCATACATGTAGAATATCTTGATGTTAAAATATAAGACTTTACTCACAGAACCAATCCAGATGCTCCCATGTATTGCTCAAACATTCATGTGCCTTTGAAGCCTCTATTCTCTTTTGCAGGAAGATTATATTAACACACTGATAACTTCCAGAACACTAACTTGTGATTCTGCATTTCTGGATGATCCAATATCTTCCTTACCGTTTTGCATTTCCCCTATCTCAGCAGTTTTCCAAGGTTTAATAAATGAAATAACAATAGAATTGAAGATACTTCATTAAGCTAGAATAAAATGACTCATAAAACCTTATATTAAAATGGAATTGATGTTAACAATCTTTCCTAAATACCTGAGCTTACAGAGGAAAAAAAAAAAAAATCTGATAATTGGAGACAGAAACCCTGATGCCCAGATTACTGCTTACACAAATTTACCAACAAATAAAAGCAAATATTCCCATCAGTCATTCAGAAACTCAGGGTCTATATAAATGCATGTCATTTAAAAGTTTTGTTAAGAATTCAGAATTATGACAAGTGTGCAAACAGAAGTTGTCCCATAGTTGGACTTAGGCAAGTATGTCTTACAGAAGGAGAAACCAAATTTAACATATTTTGGGAAATACTATCTTAAGAAGTGTTTGTTATACACTTTCCCCAGAAGAACTTCTTTTATGCCTCAATCCTGCAGGGTTTTGCATTCATTCATTTATGCTTTTAACAAATACTTACTGAGCACCTAGTATATGCTAGGCACTGAAAAGTACAGCAGTGAACAAAATAAAACTGTGTTCACACAAAACCTTACATTTCTGTGGTAAAAGACAAACTTTAAAAAAGAGTCAATCATATAGTATTCAGATCATGATAAATACAACAGAGAAAAATAAAGCTGGGAACAAATTCAGGATTATAATTTTTAAATAGGAAGAAAGCCATATAGATATAGGAGAAAGGATATTTAAGGTCAAGACCTTGACACAGAAATTGTCTACCATGTTCAAAGAATAGCACCAAGGACAGTGTGGCCAGAGTTGCATGGGCAAAGGATAACATAGTAGAACATGAAAACTAGGGCTTACTGGGAGGACAAGAGCAAAGAGGAATCTGTAACTGAAAATTTCTGTTAAAAATATGAAATATTACTTTAGCTAGATTGGGGTTAAATCAATAGCCTAGGAATGACTCAACTTAATGGGAAACTTATCATGAATTACTAACAGTAGAATTTCTAACATCAACAGGTTGCCAGAGAGATGTTATTTTTGGACATTCCCAGCATCCATTAAACTATACTTCTGAGAGCATTATCAACTACTTTTATAAATGACTAGCTTTGAAGCATACCCTTGTCAATTTACTAAAAATTGAGTGCTGAAAAGGGGATGAAGAAGGCTGAGGATAAGGGAATTCATGTTTCCCATTGCAGAGAAGTGGAGACATGCTTTATCTCCTGTATCTCAGGAGGTATGCTAATACGTAATTTAAAATAGGAAGATGGTCAATCAGATTGTTTCCAAGTAAAAGCTCTGGTCAAACAAATTTCAGGGAGCGTATCTATACTTTATTCACTACATATAATACTTAAGCATCCCAAGTTTCTTTTATTTTTTACATTTTTCCAGTCTATCATTGTTAGGCCCTCACATTTTATATTGTCTGACTGAACAGACAAAAACATACCTCAAGTCATGAGGACAGGCTCTGCACCTGAGCTGGGGAGCACGCAACTTTCTCATACTTCTGCCTTTGAAAACCTGGGGCTTGGAAAGCAAAGGAAATCATTTTTTTAAAAATGAAGACAACCCACAGGATGGAAGAAAATATTTGCTAACAATGTGACTGACGAGGGACTAGTCTTCAAAATTTACAAACAGCTAATGTGGCTCAAGATCCAAAAAAACCAAAACACAAAACCCTAAACAATCCAATCAAAAAGAGGGCAAAAGACCTAAAGAGATGATTCTTCAAAGACATACAGCCAGCCAACAGGCACATGAAAAAATGCTTAACATCATTAATCATTAAAGAAATGCAAATCAAAACTACAATGAGGTTATCACCTCACACCAGAAAGAATGGCCATCATCGAAAAAAATCAACAAACAATAAATGCTTGAGAGGGTGTGAAGAAAGGGAAACTTCCTATACTGCTGGTGGGAATGTAAACTGGTACAGCCACTATGAAGACCAGTATGGAGGTTCCATAAGAAATTAAAACAGAGCAACCAAATCATCAACCAAATGACCCAGCCATCCCGTTCCTGGGCATACACCTGGAGGAAAAGGTACACACAGCCCAGCGTTCGCAGCAGCATTGTTTACAACAACCAAAACCACGGAAACAACCTAAAACATCCATCAGCAGATGAAAGGATAAAGGAGGTGTGGTATACATATTCACCAGAACATTACTCAGCCAGTAAAAAGAATAAAATACAGCCGTTTGCAGCAAATGAATGGTCTTAGACATCATCATACTAAGTGAAGTCAGACAAAGACAAGTATGATATTTATATGCAGAATCTAAAAAAATGATACAAATGAGCTTATTTACAAATTAGAAACAAGTTCACAGAGAGAATGAACTTCTGGTTTCCAGGGAGGAAGGGTAGGGAGAAGGGATAGTTAGGGAGTTTGGGATTGACAGGTATACTCTGCTATATTTACAACAGATAATCAACAATGACCTACTTATAACACAGGGAACACTGCTCAGTGTTCTACAATAACCTATATGGGAAAAAAATTTGAAAAAGAATAGATACATGTGTACGTATAACTGAGTCACTTTGCTGTATACCTGAAACACAACACCGTAAATCAACTATTCTCCTACATGAAATAAAAATTAAATCAAAAAACAAAAACCAAAACCCTCAGGCTTCAGATAACCATCCTATTTTCTCTATTTCTTTTTTCCTTCATTTTCCCCATGATCTGGTCATCCCAGCACGATCATGTATTCCCTCCAGATTCATAATGGCTTATCTCTGTTTTATCTGCTAAAGTCTTCATATATTTCAAATCCCTTATTCTGAATTATTTTCCTCAGATACCTAATGTAAAGTTCAGGAGTTCTCCAACTATATGGAGAAGGATACTGTATAATATTACATGGAAATAGTATTAATATTGTAAATTACTATATCCTTCCGAATACAATCAGCTTTCAAAAAGCACCCTCTATACTACAGATCTGTATCTAATTATAGGTGATAAGACTTCTTCAATCTTTAGAATAATTTCCAGACTCAGATCTGTTTTAAATTCTTTTATGTCTAACCAGAATCATAAAATGTGCTGACTCTATATCCCATGCTCCTTACTACATCTTTTCATATGAGTTGATATATAAATAAAAAATCTTAAAACACTTACCAAGCTCTTTAATATTAAAGATAATCTCTATGAAAGGTAGAAAATGATTCAGTCTTAAAATTCTATGGTTATACTTTTTGCCATATTCCCAGCTACTGTGTTAGATAACATCAAGATATTAATATAATTGATAGGCTGTCATTTTAAACTGAAGTTTATAGCTAGAAAAATCCACTCTTTACAAGGAGAACTAAAATAAAATACAAGTACAGGCTAAACCAAATTAATGTTAATTAACCTCCTTAGTAGGTTCTTTTATCTGTGACCTTCTGTATCTTCCAAGAGACTTCCTCTTTCTGCTGTATTAATGCCATGGTTTCCAACTTCCTTCTCTGCCTCCATCCTTATTCTTGTTACACATAGTTAAGTTAATCTTTCTAAGGTACAAAAAGAAAAAAAAAAAACACAACAACTGGGAGTAGGACAGAGGAGTACACAGTAAGAGATCTGGACCATGACTGCTTTGTATTTGAAATCCCAGGTTCTACCCCTTGTTAGCAGTTTGACCTTGTACAAATGTTTTATCCTGTTAAACTCTGGTTTCCTCCTTGGCAAACTGCAGACCATGTTATTTACTTCAAAGAGTCACTATGAGGACTCAACAGGATACAATAAAAAAGGTTCCTTATGGAGGTACCCAGAAATGTTAGCCTCCGTGTTCCTTTGTAAGTCTGAAGCAGCAATCTTTCAAAAAGGTTATTATATCTGAGGGGAAAAATGATTTAAGGCAAGTAGCAGAAAAGCAATACAAAGGCTGGTATTGAGAGTACTTGCTTTCTAATATGGGAATTTACTTGGAAAACTAAACTATGATGAGAAAGCGGTTTCATGAGAACACAGAAATCCTGATTTGGCAGACAGCTCTCTGCCAAGAACTGCTTGGACAAGTCTTGTTTTCCGCAAGTAACCGCAAGGACTCCCTATCCCAAGTTTTATCCCACAATTCAGTTTTTTTAACAGTGCCTCTAAGGTGGTGCTAGCGGTAAAGAATCTACCTGCCAATGCAGATGTGAATTTGATCCCTGGGCTGGGAAGATCCCTGGAGGAGGAAATGGCAACCCATTCCAGAATTCTTGCCTGGAGAATCCCATGTACAGAGGAGCCTGGCGGGCTACAGTCCATGGGGTCGCAAAGAGTCAGACACAACTGAGCATGCGCACACGCGTGTACATGCACACCCCTAACCTTTTAATTACTCTAATTATGAATAAATGACTTTATTTGAGAAAATGTATCAAAGGCAGTAGTTTCTCAACATCTTAAAGGAATGGTGAATGCGCGTTGGGGGCAGGGTGGGAGAAAGTCTGCCAGGAGGGAAGGAAGATGGATGCTGACAACTGTATACCTCTCTAGTGGAAATGCTGAAAAATGGAATAAAGAAACAGTAATTATCTACCAACTAAGTTTAGGATCTGATGGGAATCATGATGCAAAGTCAAGGAGACATTTTTGGCTCTCACAGTATCTCTTAGATACTCTTTCAGTATCTCATAGATAAACCACATCCAAAGAAAGTCATGACTGACTTCAGAGAGAAAAAGTTTTCTTGCTAATAAGCTTTAATACTTAACTCATACCTATGATTGTGTTTCTCCTGCCCCTTCAAATAATGACCAAAATCTAAAAAGAATCCTGGTAGAAATCATAAAGAGAACATAATAAATATCATTATGTTCTGTTTCCAGGAGCTAAAATTCTGAAAGTCTACACCTCTAAAATAGGAAAAACTTGTTGCAAGTCATAAGATATTGTGACCAAATGAAGAGAACTATGATATTTAAATCTCTTGATTCTGTATGTTATGACTGGAAAACATCAAGAGTGAAGGAAAGTCTAAATAACGAGTTAAGAACATGGACAATGATGATATGCAGAACTGAATCATCAGGAATTAATGAATGCTAGAGACAGAACCTGGCTGACAGCAGATGAGGAACTAGAATACGTGGAGGTCAGACTTGGAGAAACAGACCAAGAAGCTGCCTCTATGTGCACAACAGCTGGAGGCATAAACTAGAGGCTTAGGGTGACGGATCAATTCCGTGGGTGCATGTTTATTTGGTCTATATGGTATTTAAAAGTCAGGAGACTGAATATAAATATGCAAGTTTCTACTTTTATAGAAAAAAAAAATTGCTGCATCTATTACCCACCCTGAGGCACCCTCGAGTTCGTAATCCTTCCTGTGCCAACAACTGGCTGGAACTGCCTCCCCTTCTTATATCAGACACGAATCACCACTGGCCTGGTCCCCTCTAGATACTAAATATCAGCTGCTGTTTATGACCCAGCTCATACTGCAGTTTGTGTCATGATAGAAAAAATAATTCTTTTTTCTTATATCTCTATGAAAAGTCTGAAAACAAAAACTAAATCTATTTTGTTTCCTTACACCTGGACCACTTAATTATGTTGCCTGCGCACTGCCTGAGCAATCAACAAATAGGTGATAAAGCTAGAAGGCGGATTCTAGAATATGTCAGAAATCAGAAACAGAACAAACAACCTCCTCAGAATTTAATAACTGAAAATGTCGCCGGTTCCAAACTGTATAACCATTAACCTTGCAATTTCAGTTCTAGGGAATCTACCCTGCAGATATACTCATACATGAGCGAGCAAACTAAATTATGTTCAGTGCTATTTTTTAACAGCATTATTTCTACGAGGAAAAGATTAGAAACAACCTAAATGTACACCATTAGGAGAATAGATAAATAACGGTATAATCACGCAATGCAGCCATAAGAAACTCCTTATATGCAAACATGGAAACAGCCTCCAAGTGAAAAGAACTGGGAAGAGCATGGCATGTATGTCGTTTGTGAAGGAGGAGGAGGAGGAGGAGGGAGAAAAGAGGAGCGAAGTAGGAAAGAATATATAAGGAACTATCTATAGATTTGTTTATACTTGCATGAAGGAGTTCTGGAGGGATACAGAGGGAACTGGAAACACTAATTCCCTACAGGACAGGAACTTGAAAACTGAAAGATGGAGGTACTAGGAAGAGTTTTCATTATATTTTTCTATGTTATGAATTTGTAGCAGGTATGTGGATATCTACTGATATCCTACTGAATGTAACAGGTAGGCTGAGCTGATTCCAAGTATGACTATGAACTCAGCAACTATCAGAACTAGTGAGCCAGGGACCTCTCTCTATAGATGGTATTTTGCCTTTTAATTCATGAATGGAAATGTCAGTGGGAACCTAGAGGAGGCTGAGGGGGAGAAGAGAGAGAGAAGGAAAGTGAGATGAAATAAGAACAATGGAAGAAATGGCATGGTGTCTTTTTTTTAATCTGGCTCTCTGAACTGGTTTTGAGCCCAGAAAGAGTACAAGGCTAGATTCAAAAGATAAGACACCTTTTCAACAGAGACTGTGGAAGCTGTGAACACAAGCTCTTGCTACAGTGGGACCTGCAAAGTGTGGTACAGAGCTGGGGGCGGGGGAAGGTGGCTCCAGTTCAGCCCCACTCCTCTGAGCACTTGAAGACCGCTGCTCCGGCAGCCCCAGAGAAGGCAGTTCTGGCACAGCTGCAGTCCCTCACGAGGTCTCAGCAGCAGGGCAGTGACAGGTTCCACATTAGCGTGGGCTGAAGGGGACGGACTTCCCAAGGAGGCTGTAGGACAATAATATTCACTTCTCGAATACATGTTAAGTTCCACTCAAGGGCTCCCAGATAAACTTAAGGGAACTCTAAAGAGGGCTGGGGGCTTGTGTGAGTAAGGAGGGGAACTAAAAATTAACTCCATCTCTATATAAGTGATGAAGTTGGGAAACAATCACGACACAAAAGGATAAAAATATATGCGGATCAGTTAGGGAACAGAAAACAATACTCCGGAAAGAACTCCTAAAGAGAAGTCTTACAGATTCTTTTTTTTTTTTTTTTAATTAACTTAGGCACTTGCTCACTGAACAGGAAGTAGAAGAGAAAAAATATGAGGATGGCAGGAAACAGATTACTCAAGGCTCTGCTGGGAACCAACACACTTAGTTATGCAGTACCTACTTTCCAAAGTGAAATCTTTCAACTGCTTTAAAATGTTTCTTTTCTAAGCCATTGAAAGCAATGAGATCATGTTCTTGATTAACAGCCAAGTTTTTTTTCTCCCTGCAACCCAGACTGTTGAAGTAAAAAAGAAGAAAAATTAGAGAAATTTAAAAGGGTGAAGGGGGAAGAACTGGGAACTGAAAACAGAGACGAAGCAAAATAAATATATTTTAAGAAAATTATGGAATAACCACACAGAAAGTTTGTTTAAAAAAAGAGGCTATCTTGTCCTGTTCAGAAAATACAACAGAGTATCAATTCAATTTATTTAACTGATGTTTTCCTATTCCATTTGTCCAGAGTTAAAGTAACATATACAATCCTGTTATGCCTCATAGCACACAGCATTAAGCAATTATAAATACAGAGATAAGCCATTTGTGAAAGATGCGGTTTGTACTAACATAATAGGGCTTGCTGAACCATTTAAAAAAAGTGAATTTGAAGGTCAAAGTTAGGCAATTTGGGGCCATATGCTTCTCACAAGAGGAAACAAATGATACTCACTACCCTAAACAATGGATAGTGAGGAGAGAATTTCTAAGATAAGAAGTTCAATACATAACATTAAACTCCATCTCAAAACACAACTACTATTGTTACAGAACAAATAATATTAACAAGGTCCATATATTTTATATTGTAGTATATTTTATATCCATGACAGTGTCTCTCATATTACTAGCTATTTAATGTAACTTTACATTCAAACAGCACTTTATACTTTTCAAAATATTTTCACATTTCTCATTTGATGTCCACCATATTATGGGGAAACAGTGTCAGACTTCATTTTTCTGGGCTCCAAAATCACTGCAGAGGGTGACTGCAGCCATGAAATTAAAAGATGCTTACTCTTTGGAAGGAAAGTTACGACCAACCTAGACAGCATATTAAAAAGCAGAGACATTACTAGTAGACTAGTATGCATCTATATATTCAAATAGTTTAGAGGACAACTATGTTCAGAAACTGTAGGCATTTATATAGGCAATAGGAATATAAGAAAGAACAGGAACATACGTAGTGTCTACCCTCGTGGAGCTGCCAACTCCGTGAGTCATTATTTAAATGATTATACAGATAAATGGCAAAGCTTCACTTGTGACAAGTGCTGTGACGGGGTATCCAATGCTATGAGAACATACAATGTGGGAAAGTTGACCACGAAAAGGATTTACTATGAATTAATGATAAAGCTCACATCTGAAGGATAAACCTCATAAAGACAAAGAAAGAAACACTAATTCTTGGAGATGGCAACACCATGCGCAAAAGACCTACTGTGGGAGAGGGCATGTAAAATGCAAGAGACTAAAGGAAGAAAAGTGTGGTTGAAGTAGAAGTTCTGACCCCCAACTTCCAAGAGTGAGTGAGATCAGGATCCCCCATGTGATTTCAAACACATTAAGGCTGGAGTGACCACAGCTCTAGTCTAAATATTGTTTTATAATATCTAGATGGTTCTCTCAGGTATAGGGGGCGGGTGGCCAAGAATGCGAAAATGAGGTAACTGCTACATCCATTAGAAAGCTGCCAAAATGGGACTTCCCTGATGGTCCAGTTAAGACTCTGCCTTCGAATACAGAGGGTATGGGTTCGATCCCTGGTCAGGGAGCTATGATCCCATATGCCTGGAAGCCAAGAAACCAAAATGTGAAACAAAGGCAACACTAACAAATTCAATAATGACTTTAAACAATGGTGAAAAAAAACCCTGCCAAGTTATTGAATTCCAGGAGGGTGACATCACTTTTAATTTAGAACATAAAGAAAAAATTTATGAAGGTGGTAACATTTACCCTAGGCTTTTAGAGGTGGATTGAATTTCTACAGACAGAGGATAAAGAGACTACTACAGATAAAGAAATGAGACTGAAAAGATACCCCTTGCTGCTTCACAGAATGTATTTTATTTTAATGCAATCTTTCCTATGTGGTACTTTAGAAATATCATCCCCAGAACATCTTAAAGCTGTAGAGGTCCTGTAGCTTTTTTCAAAGCTTGGTTTAATCTTTACTCACAACAAACCATATTAGGTTCAAGGACACACATTAATTCTCTCCATTTTGCAGATGAATGAGGCTGACTTGTGCAAGGTCACATTTCAACAGTGCTCTTTCTTTATAACATTAGAGATACTTGATCACTAGGATGTGGAATGGCCATCAAAGTCTGTTTCATGAAATATGGGGAACTAACTAGGCTTGGGATGTTAGACACATAAGAACTCTATGATACCTTGAGGCAAAAGCCAGTTATCCTGGCTTTAAATAAATGAAAGTAATGTAATAGTAATGTAATAGGCCGGTAATCTTCTCAGAGAAAGAGAGTAAGATACACAGAGACAGAGATTCAAATGATGCACCCCTGATGAGACCTAATAACTCAAGTATTTACAAAAAGCAGCTGTGAATAGGGGGCTGGGAGAAAGAGGAAGGAAAAAAACAAAGTAGCACAATATATTAAGGAAGAAAAATGAGTAAGGGGAGACATGTTTTACCTTCAAATAGCACTTTCTAATGTTTTAAAGTCGTTTTTTCATTTTTTCCCACAAGGTGTCTTCAAGAAAATTTTGATGATCTCACTTTGAAAATCTATGCTTTTCTTGGTCATCAAACATATTTATTCCTCTTTTCCTTTCTCAATACATGGAGGACTCTAAATGATGCAAATAATACTCTTACTTTTATTAACATATATTAAGCCTCTACTCTTGTGCAAAGTATTATGGAAGATAAGTATTATGGAAGACAGGTCACCAGTCTCGAAGATTTATATTTTAACAATACCAGAAGATATCATCACTAGATTGTATTCAAGAAAATCTGTTGGGCTTTACTCTATTTTCATAAATAGAAAGGACTTTCTCTAAAGAAGAACAGAAAAGTTCAAAGCCATTAATAAGAAGATTCCATATCACAAAGAGATTGATCCAACAACCTGAGTGGGAGCCATGAATAAGATTTTGTATCTCATAGACTAACCCAAGGACTTGGGTGCCTGTGGCTTATGAAGCCATCTGGCCTATGGTAAGTAAGTAATCTAGTAAGTGATAATGTTGTATATATAAGAATAATCTTCCTTAGAGTTAAAAGTAGCATAAAGTCAAAAAGAATAGAGGTTAGGAACAATGATTAACTGCTAAGGAGAAAAACAGAATTTCAATGAGTATGGATAAAAAACAGCAATAACTTAAAGAACTCTGGAAATCTGTACAGAAGTATCGACACCCACTTTGAAGCCCCCAGTACCAGTTTATAAATGTTTTTCTACCTCTGCTGTACCATCTTTACCACCCATCTTATATCCGTTTTTCTCCTCTTGTCCCAGTGGGATAGCTTGGGTGATGGCGAACATAGTTGACCAACAACTAAACAGGGAAATAGAAATACAGAACACAGAAAAAAAGACAGTGGCTTTTTCTCTTTTGATCTCTTCCATACCACTGTCTCATATCCTGTCTTATCTACCCTGATATAAAATGAAAAACAATCTTGTACTTTTTAAAAGCAGAATGATAGTAACATTTTCTATTTCTCTTGCCTTCAAATCCCTTAATTTGGCCTTTTTGAAAGCGGCCGTGGTTGCTGTTATTTTTTAACCCTGGGATTCAGTGGTCCTTTACAGAAAGAGGGTCTTCACGTCTGTAATAAAGAAAGTTTAAACTTACATGTATGAGTGCGTCGTGGATGAGGCTCTACAATCTAACTTTCAGATATTAAAAAACTCATCTTCTCTGTACCAAAGCCAAGTGGATTTGTGAAGCAATGGAGTTTGTCCTGTTTGACATGAAATTATTCTCTTTTTGGCTCAAAGTACCTGGTATGTTCTTGGGAACCACTTAACTATCCTTCATTCCTCACAGTGTATAACTGCAAATGTAACTGCATGTTTTAAAGGACAGCTGAACCTACTATGCTAAAAACATGGAAAAAAGCTTCCAAGAAGAAAGTACACTAATGACTGATTGATTCTATTGTTTTACAGTTTAAGTATATAATACACAGAATATATTAAAATGTTACAATAGCTATTCATATAATAAGTGACATAGTTATTACTTAATATCTCTACACATTTAGGAAATGTTTTTAAATTGCTCATTAAAATATTACTAGTAAAAAGGACTGGTTTGGCATAAAACTACAGTGTGTCCACAAAAGTAGTGTGAGCAGTTCTCTTAAAAGAAAATGAAAATAATGTCACTATACCTACTTTGATTTCCATCATCAACAAGGATCAGAAAGATAAACTGGAAATCTATTTAAACATCTAATGAAACATTAAAAAATTTCAAACTTTCCCTAAAAGCTAATTATAGTTGGTTATGTGTGGAAGAGAGGTTCTTTCACATGTACCATTTTATGAGCTGAGAAGTTAAGGATCAACAACATGTATAACAATAATGACACACTAAATAAGAACAGCAATAGCACTCTTATTTTTTATTCCTATTTTTTTGACCATCACTGTAATCCCATAAGGTAAGCATTCATATGACTATTTCACAAAAGAGAAAAGAAAGGAAAACCAAGGCTCTGAAAATGTTAACAACACTAAGTAATTTAGTAAACTATATCTTCAACAAGTGTCAGAGTTAGGATTACAAATGAGAAAATTTCTGAATTTAAACTCAGCACTCTGTTCCACACTACACTGTAGTAAGAGATTGCAAAATAAAAATACAAATTACACCTATCTCAGGATGCATATCTGTTTATAATATGATACTGCTGCTCTTTAATCACCTCTTTCAAAGAAAGTTTTAAATTTTATGTAGTGAAACTTATCAATATTCATTCTATTATCATTCACGCTTGTTGGGTCTTCTCGAAGAAATGCTGCCTCTGCAAATTCACATTTTCTCTTATGTTTCTTAGAGACGTTTTTAAGTCTCAGCACTTAGGTTAAGGACTATAACCCATTCAAGTTATTTCTGGATATGATATGAGACAAGGGTCAAGATCTCTCCCCTGCTCTCCTCCCTTTAGTCCTACGCCATCAGTATATACAATTTCTCCAGCACCATTTTTATATACTTTTTATTTTATATTGGAGGATAGGTGACAATGTTGTGTTATTTCAAGTGTTGTTGTTGCTCAGTTGCTAAGTCATGTCCAACTCTTTGCAACCCCATGGACTGCAGCATGCCAGGCATCCCTGTCCCTCACAAAACTTCAACTGTATGGCAAAGTAATTCAGTTATACACAGACACGCATCTATGCTTTTTCAATCTCTTCCCATTTACGTTGATACATAACACTGAGCAGAGTTCCCTATGCTATACAGTTAAGTCCTTGATGGTTATCCACTTTAAGTATAGCAATGTGTACATGTCCATCCCAAACTCCCTAGCTATCCTTTCCCTTACCCTCCACACCCTTGTAACCATAAATTCATTCCCTAAATCTGTGAACCTGTTTGTTTTGTAAATAAGTCCATTTGTATCTTTTAGATTCTGCATATAAGCAATATCATACCATATTTGTCTTTCTCTGACCTACCTCACTCAGTATGACAATCCTGAGGTCCATTTGCTGCAAATGGCATTATTTCATTCTTTTTAATGGCTCAATAATATTCCACTGTGGGCTTTCCTAGTAGCTCAGTGGTAAAGAATCCACCTGCCAATGCAGTAGACATAGGTTCAATCCCTGGATTAGGAAGATCTCCTTCAAAAGGAAATCCCATGGATGGAGGAGCCTGGAGGGCTACAATCCATGGGGTCACAAAAGAGTAGGACATGAGTTAGCAACTAAGCAACAATATTCCACTGTATATATGTACCACTTCTTCTTTATCCATTCATCTGTCAATGGGCATGAAGGTTGTTTCCATTCTTTGGCTATTATAAATAGTTCTCCAGTACTGTTTACCCAATGAATTGCCTTGGCACCTTTGTAAAAAATCCACTGACCATAAATGTGTGGGTATTTCTAGACTCTGTTCAACTGATATATTCTTATGCTTATACCACATTGCTTTGATTACCATAACTTTACAGTAAGTCTTAAAATCAAATAGTGCAATTCCTCCAGTTTTGCTGTTCTTTTTTCTAATGGGTCAGGAAGGTCTTCTAAATTTCCATATAAATTATAGACCCAATTTGTCAGGTCTACAAAAAAGCCTCCTAGGGTTTTAAGATTGAGTTGAATCTATGGATCAATCTGGGGAGAAATGAAATTTTAAAACGGATTCTTCTGATCCATCAACATATTATGCTGCTGCTGCTAAGTCACTTCAGTCGTGTCTGACTCTGTGCGACCCCAGAGATGGCAGCTCACCAGGTTCCCCCGTCCCTGGGATTCTCCAGGCAAGAACACTGGAGTGGGCTCCCATTTCCTTCTCCAATGCATGAAAGTGAAAAGTGAAAGTGAAGTCTCTCAGTTGCGTCCAACTCTTAGCGACCCCATGGACTGCAGCCTACCAGGCTCCTCCGTCCATGGGATTTGCCAGGCAAGAGGAACATATTACACATCTCCATTTTATTTAGGTCTTCTTTAATATATATGAGCAATGTTCTGTGGTTTTCAGCATCATAATAATAAATGTGGTCTTGTCTATATTTATTATTTATTCTAAAGTATTTCATTTTTTGATATTATTATAAATGGCATTGTTGTTGAACTTGGACTTTCCAATGTTCACTGTGAATACCAGATAAGGGTATTTGGAACTAAAAATGATTTCTGTATATTGAACATATGCCCTGTGATTTGGCTAAACTGATTTAATAGTTCTACGGGCTTAAAAAAAAATTAAATTCCACAGCACTTTCTACAAACACAATCAGGTTGCCTGTGAATAATGACAGTTGTTTTTTTTTTTTAATCTATCAGCCTTTCAGTTTCCTATCTTACTATAAGGCCTAGGAACTCTAGTACATTGCTGAACAAAGCAGTAAGGGCAGAAACTCTTGCTCTGCTCCCAGTCATAGGAGGAAAGCACTCAGGCCTCAGCGTGAGTACAACGCTAGTTTTAGGTTTTCATCAGTTTAAGGAAGTCTGCTTTATTATTTGTTTGCTGAGTTTGGCTTTTTGTTTCATGAATGGTATTTTTCTCCATCTACTGAAATGGTCTGCCTGCAATGCAGGAGACCCGGGTTCAATTCCTGTGTCAGGAAGATCCCCTGGAGAAGGAAATGGCAATCCACTCCAGTATTCTTGCCTGGAGAATCCCACTGACAGAGGAGCCTGGCGGCTACAGTCCATGAGGTCACAAGAATCAGACACGACTTACAACTAAACCACCATGACACTGTTCTTTCAGTTTAGCCTGTTAATATGGTGAATCACACGGACTGATTTTTCAATGTTAAACCAACCTTACATTTTTTGACATTACATTAGTCATAATATAATAACTTTTTATTATATTGAGGATTCAATTTGTTTCCATTTTGTTTATAATTTCCCAATATTTTAATAAGAGTTTCTGTGTATGTTCCCAAGGGATAGTGGTTTACAGATTTCTTTTCCTGTCATGTCTTTGACTTGGTATCAGAGAAATACTGGCTGCATGAAATGAGTTCAGAAGTGTTCCTCTTCTCTTCTATTTTTGGAAAGAGCTTGTGTGGAACTGGCATCATTTCTTTCTTAAATGTTTGGGAGAATTCACTGAGAAGACTTCTGACTTGGGAGTTACTTTCGGTTTTTTTTTTTTTAGTGGTAAGGTTTTTATCTACAAATCTAATTTCTTTAACATACGTAGGGATTTTCACGTTATCTATTTTCTTTCTGAATGAGCCTTGATAGTTTGCATCTATCAAGGAATCTGATCACTTATCTAAGTTACATTTATTTGCATAAGGGAGGTTCAAGAGGGATGGGACAAATGTATACCTATGGCTGATTCATGACACTATATGGCAGAAACTAACATACTATTGTAAAGCAGTCATCCAATTAAAAATAAATTTAAAAAATAAAAAATAATAATCAAATTTGTTCACAATATTCTCTTACTCTTCTTTTAATGTTTGGAGGATCTGTAGTGATATCCTTTTTATTTCACATATTGGTAGTTTGTGTCCTTTCCTTTTTTCTTGACTAATGAAGGTAGTGGTCTGTTAATTTTAAGAAGCTTTTCAAAGAACTGGTTATTGGTTTCATTGATTTCCCTGCTTATTGTCTATTTTACTGATTATCGTTCTTGATTATCTCTTACCTTTTGCTTACTTTGGGTTTAATTTGTTCACGTTTGTCCAATTTCTTAAGCTAGAAACCTAAGATCACTGATTTGGTATTCGTTTTAGTTTACAGGTCTCTGAAGCAAGAGTTCTGAGGAAATGAACTTGAGGGGCCTTATTCATATCTGGACCCAATGCAGATCAAGAGATCTTGGACTTGGAGAGTAAGGCTGAAATTAGATTTTGGGAATTAGGGGAGAGGATGAGTATATCTGCATTTGGCAGGAATACAAACTTTAGTGGTTAGAGAGTGAACTGTGGCAGACTACTTTCGTAGAGGGTCATAATAATTGCTCCTTTGCAATGTGACTTTGCCTCTCTTCCCATCAAGAGAGGACTAGAATCTGACTGCACTTCTTTCACCAACAGAAAGTGATGGAAGTGAGGTCATACAACCTCCCAACCTAAACCTTAAGCCTCTGAGAACTACTTTTCTCTTTCTTGCAGAGATACCATGAAATTATCATGTAAAGAAGATGGTCTAGTTTACTGGAAACTGAGAGGACACACAGAGGAGAACCAAGGCACACCAACCAACAGCCAGACACAGAGGTAAGGCTATCTTGGACCTTCATTCTAGTGAAACCACCTAAATGGAGCCACATGAGTAAACCTAGGCAAAACCAATAGAGAAGCAGCCCAGCTAACTTTCAGAATCAGGAGAAATAAATCCCCATAGTTTCAACTCACTAAGTTTTGAAGTGGCCAGTTAGTCCGTAATTAACTGAAACTACTGAGTACTGACAGAAAAATGGATTAAAAGATTTTCCTCTAAGAAGTTGATAAGGGAAAAAACACAAGAAACATTAAAGTCAACTAAAAGACTGCTAAACCTACTCTTTTAAAAACTACAAAAACTATAAAATAAAAATTTTAAAAAGGAGGGGTATGAAGTAAAAGAACTTAAATAAGGGCTTCCCATAATTTATACATTGGTTTTACATTGGCTATTAGTGTCTGCTTGTATTTCTTCTCTTTATAAAGCAGAGCTTACAAATCATTCTCAATGACAGCCAAAATGATCTTTTAAAACTACAATTCAAATCATGCCTTGCCCCTACTTAAAATGCAACAGTAGCTTCTCAGTGTGTACGGAGCAAAATTTATCATGACCTACATACACTGCCATAAAAGATTCAGCCTCTGCCCTCACTCCCTAAACCCTAGGCACCATTGCTTTCTTTCTATTCTTGAATCCCCCAAGCTTGACTTCCCTGGTGGCTCAGTGGTAAAGAATCTGCCTGCCAATGCAGGAGACATGGGTTCAATCCCTGGGTCTGATCCCTGGGTTGGGAAGATCCCCTGGAGGAGGAAATGACAGCCCACTTCAGTATTCTTGCCTGGGAAATCCCATGGATAGAGCAGCCTGGCAGGCTCTAGTCCATGGGATCACAGAGTTGGACAAGACTTAGCCACTAAACAAACAAACAAACCCCAAGCTCACTCCTGTTTTAAGAGTTTAACTGCATTCATCTAAAATATTCTTTACACACCTGGTTTCCTACTGAGGTGCTAATTCAAATGTCACCTCAGAGAGACCTTTCACAACCACATAATTTAAAATGCCGTATCATAACCTTGATGTATACTCTTGTAGAACTTACCACCATCTAAAATTATTTACTTGTTTATATATCTGAACTCCCAGCCCTATTTAAATAAAGATACTTTCAGGCTAGTTCACCATTGTATTCCCAGGACCTTAAACAGAGTCTGGCACAAAGGAGGTGCATAAATATTTTTCTTAATGAATTATGTAAAGATAAGGTATTAATTTGGGAAAGGATAAGACAAAGCTCTCCATTAGTGGAGAATTAACTATTTTGAAAGGCACAAGAAAAGTATTATTTAATAAATTGTCACCATTAACTACATGGGTTCCATGCTAGTGAGAGGCTAACAGGCAGGAAGGCCAGGGGTCTCCAAAGGGAAGAAATAGCCTGCAAGTGTCAGACATTTTTACCTCTCTTAAGAGGCAGGAGGAAACAAACTAGCCATATTTTTTCCTTCTCTATACAAACTTAAAAGGAGGTTTCTCTTAAAATACTGTGTTGCCATAATGTCACCTGGTTTCACCAGAAGTTAACCAATGCCTTTTTCTTATGGAAATGTTTGTCTTGAGCTATGCTAATGTACTATGCATTTACCCCAAACTCTGTCTTCAAGTCAGTTCTGCCTTTTGGCTCAGAACCTACTTGACAAACCAGTATGTTCTCCTCAGATACCATTCCTCCAATCTATGTAAATGAAACTATCTGTATGGTGATCTGCCCTTCAAAATTCAAGTTAATCATTTTATGGCCCAGGATGAACCATTTGGTGACAAGATTATCCCAAAATGCATCTTATGGGTGAGGGGCCTGGTGCCATTCTGAGTTTTAAGACATTCCTTTCTTTCATTAACAGACTGCTAGTGACTATATAACATGCAGCTGAAGACGCAGGGGGTACTCTTTCTGCCCCCTTCTGATGCCTATGTCAGAAGCTTTCTCTATCTGCCTTATTCTTTAATAAAACTTTATTACACAAAAACTCTAAGCGATCAAGCCTCATCTCTGGCCCTGGATTGAATTCTTCTCCTCCGGGGGCCAAGAATCCGGCGTCTTTTCATGATTCAACAACAACCTTTCAGTAGCACAACTCCCACATTTTCTGCTACAGCCCAGGGCTGTGTGTGAACACAGGACACTAAACTAGTGTTTTCCTATTAGCTCCTATAGAGCTTTGACTACACCTTTCTTCATAGGAGAACTTAGACCTTAAAAGCCAAGTTTCAAGCTTGCTGGAGAAAATGAGGTAAGAAAGTCTGCAGATGTTCCTGAGAGTCCTAGAGGACTCTTTAGGACTGAGATATCACTTATGGAAAACAGAGTTTGATGTGGTAACTCTCCCTTTTTTGCTGTAAGGCACAAGAAACTTGCATATGGACGTCAATCTGATGATTCCTTGAACACTTTGGCTCATGTGATTTCTCCCACTGAAAATGCTACATGCAGGATTTTTCACCTTTTCCAAATCATTTCTACCTCTCAAAGTTTCACTAACATACTTTCTAGAGCAAATAATAGACAGCACCACTCAAGGTACCTTACACTACAAGAACATTTACTATTTCATATAACAAGGAGGCTGACATGACAGCTTTGGAATAAGTTAACTGAGAAGACCAATAACCTTTGGCAAAGAGTCCTCTTCCTTTACCCCACTCTGCCATCCCCACGGAAAAACAACACCTTATTGTTTTTAAGCTATAGATAATGTCATGTGTAGGTACACTGACCTATACAAGAACAAAATGAGTGTAGTGAAAGGAAGGAAGGAGAGACCCACAGACTAGGCAACCAAGAGTACTTATACAAAGGTCCAACTTCAAATACTAATATTTCTAAAAGCTTTTCCTTAGTATTCAGGTCTTTGATGACATCACATGTATAGCTTATATAATTCTCTGGAAATTTAAATTATCCTTCTGAAATAAGATTATAAGTCATTTTTACTGAAATCTGTACTAGAGGAATCTACCAAAGCCGATTTACATACATATGTGTGAAGGTACCAGTAGACAAAATATTAAAATGAGAATATATATTTATATAAAGACTTCAAATTTGGAATATATCACACAGATATGTGCAAATATGAAGTCATAAGAATGCTTAAAATAATGAAATACTGGAAACAATCCACATGTCAGCAGTAGATGATTATTAAAGATATTATGACACACAGAGTTCATTAATATATGTTCCTAAGGAAAAATTTAGAAATCAACATCTAATGCCATGGAAAATATTCAGGATATAATAGTAAATAAAGAAGAGACGACAAAATTGCATGTAGTGTCTTTTTCTAGAGCATCTGAATGAAACAACAATTTCGTCACGTTACGTAAAACAGTCACTGAATCATTTTGGCATTTTAAAGTACTAACCTGTCTTGACATAAAGGAGGCCATTTGCAAATGGAGGTCAAATAAGAGTGGGTGCACTAATTACTGCTGGGTGATTAATAAATATCAGGATGTAGACTAGTCAGAGAGCTACTGTGGCTTTCTGGTTTGGTTCTTGACTTACGGCTGCTATATTTCAAAGCTCTCTTTCAACTCTTAATTGGCAAGTGCTTCGGACCAATGAACAAGTACAAATGAGTAATAAAAGATAAAAACAAGATTAACTATAGGTCAAAGGGTTAAACTTTCAGAGTAAAACAGTTATTTGTTTATACTTACAGATCTCTGCTATAATACTATACATTATTCTTAAACTGGTCTATGCATGGACAATTATTTTGTAATTCTGAATGATCTTTCCAATGATGTGTGCACTTATTTCACATAAAAATAACATTGATAATAAACTCATTTTAAAAAAAAATCATTGAATTCTGACTATCTCTTACAATATCCCATCCTTCAATTGAAAATAGTGAAAAGACACAGATCACAACAATCAGAGAGATCATAATTATACAGGAAAGTATGTTTTTTGTAAGAAGGACATGCCTTCATTAGATAACATCAGTCACCTTAGCTATTTCTTTATGAAACAAAAACTTTCCTGGTACATTCCTCATTTCACAACCAGTCTAAATGACCAGTCATTGGATCTCAAAGCTGAGCATACTTTTGTATATTAAGTTAGTAGGTGGGGCTAGCATAATCAGAGGGCACTTCACAATACTACTGGGTCAAAGAACCTAAGTGATTTTGCTCCCTCAGTAAGCATTTCCACCTGTGTGCACACGAACACCAGGAACATCTTTACAGCATTATGGGAAGAGGCGGGTAGAGCCACTCTCATGAGGGATGCTCTGTCTCCACGAGGATATGCTCAATGAAGCAACCATGCAGAGGCAGAAAACCAATGAACAACACTGCTATAAAGATGGCACATCTGAAGAGTTTTACTGTGGGAGTTTGTAAAGCTATATTGCATATGATAATATTTCCAGGTAGGGAGAAATTTCATGCTACAACCTGAAGTCACTTTTTAGAATATTTAAGGCTGTCTCAAATGTGACAGCCTGGACCTGGGAGCTCTTTCTTTAAGATCACAGGGCAGGACAGAAACCTTTTCTGTTTTGGCTCTAACTTGATTACAGTACTAATCACAAAGTAGAAATAAATGTTATTTAATGCAAAATAACTGTGGAAAACTCTGAAAGAGATGGGAATACCAGACCACCTAACCTGCCTCTGGAGAAACCTGTATGCAGGTCAGGAAGCAACAGTTAGAACTGGACATGGAAAAACAGACTGGTTCCAAATAGGAAAAGGAGTACATCAAGGCTGTATATTGTCACCCTGCTTATTTAACTTCTATGCAGAGTACATCATGAGAAATGCTGGGCTGGATGAAGCTAAGGTGGAATCAAGATTGCTGGGAGAAATATCAATAACCTCAGATGCGCAGATGACACCACCCTTATGGCAGAAAGTGAAGAAGAACTAAAGAGCCTCTTGATGAAAGTGAAAGTGGAGAGTGAAAAAGTTGGCTTAAAGCTCAACATTCAGAAAACGAAGACCATGGCATCTGGTCCCATCACTTCATGGGAAATAGATGGGGAAACAGTGGCTGACTTTATTTTGGGGGGCTCCAAAATCACTGCAGATGGTGACTGCAGCCATGAAATTAAAAGACGCTTACTCCTTGGAAGGAAAGTTATGACCAACCTAGATAGCATATTCAAAAGCAGAGATACTACTTTGCCAACAAAGGTCTGTCTAGTCAAGGCTATGGTTTTTCCAGTGGTCATGTACGGGTGTGAGAGTTGGACTGTAAAAAAGGCTGAGCATCAAAGAATTGATGCTTTTGAAGTGTGGTGTTGGAGAAGACTCTTGAGAGTCCCTTGGACTGCAAGGAGATCCAACCAGTCCATCCTAAAGGAGATCAGCCCTGAATATTCAATGGAAGGACTGATGCTGAAGCTGAAACTCCAGTACTTTGGCCACTTCATGCGAAGAGCTGACTCACTGGAAAAGACCCTGATGCTTGGAAAGATTGAGGGCAGGAGGAGAAGGGGACAACAGAGGATGAGATGGTTGGATGGCATCACCAACTCAATGGTCATAGGTTTGGGTGGACTCCGGGAGTTGGTGATGGACAGGAAGGCCTGGCGTGCTGCAGTTCATGGGGTTGCAAAGAGTCAGACACGACTAAGTGACTGAAGTGAATGACAAAATAAATACATGCATAGAACTTCACATAATTATACAACTTTTGGTAAACAGGTTAACAGATGGACACAGAATGAAATCCACATTCACAGGCATTCAGTAGATGGAACATACTTATTGGACATAAAAATGTGATACTTACATGCAAATATGTGAAGTTACTTGAGTGAAAACAGGAAAAAAGAGACACTGTGAGTACTAAGCCAAACACAATTACCCAGGATTCAACTCTTAGTAAGAAAACTTATCAGTATTAAAGTTATCATTTCAAAATAAAATAAAATAATCATTTCAAGTCTTTTTTTGTGACTTCATCAACAGTTATTTACAGTTAACTGTATTTAACCTGAATGATAAAGGATAAGTCATTGCTAAATATTGTTTGTGTACTAAGTTGCTCCAGTCATGTCCAAATCTTTGCGACCCTATGGACCATAACCCACAGTGCTCTTCTGTCCATAGGATTTTCCAGGGAAGAATACTGGAGTCGGTTGCCATGTCTTTCCCCAGTGGATCTTCCCAACCCAGAGATCACACCTGCATCTCTTATGTCTCTTGCACTGGCAGGCAGGTTCTCTACCACTAATGCCACCTAGGAAGCCAAAATCATCTCATTTTCTGGCAAACAGTTCTCCTAAAATGCCAGGTCTACAAGGTCAAGTAAGGTACTGTTTACTTGAGAATTAACTTTAGAGGAAAAATATTTCATGGTACCAACCCTGATCAATGAAGTTCTTTCTAAATTACGTCAATATACTTTCATTCAGGAGTAATACTTGAATTTTAGGTACTTGATATTCAGCATATCTCCAATAACAGGCAAAATCCCTAATAACTCCTGGACACCCCTTGGGAGTTCTTTGTCTTAGTTTCTTTTCCCAAAGATTCCCAGTTTAATCTGAATTTTTCCTCAGTTTGCTGCTTTATACTGATCCACAAAACATCTTTTTGTCACCTCAGTGCATATCATTTTAATTCTCGCTCTTCGTTATGTACTTCCATTTCTGCCTGACTTCCCACTTTATGGAAGTTTGAAGAGCCTCGGTTTGCACACCAGGCACAGAGAGCTACCTTAAACTCTAGTTAATACACAACTAAAAACTTCTAGCTTTTCCACGTCTTCCTCCCTGTTAATGACCCTGACATTCAGAACGATCCTGCTTATAGGGAGCTTTTAATCTCTTGGGACCCAGTTGGGGATTCACTACACTTTATTTCAGTTTCTCATGCCTGAACTCAAACCAATTTCCTAAAGTAATTCATGAAATAGTCTCCATTTAATATGACCAAAAAACTTGTATGTTATTTTTCACTAGGGAAAAGAGAAATCCATATTTTAGGCACAAATGTCAGATTCAAAGATTTTTCATTTCTAAACAGTTGTTATAACTTCTGAGAATAAAAACATTTCAATAGTATTTGGCAGGCATTCAACACACATGATTTTTCTTGAATTTCATTTAAATCTGCTATGTCAACTGCTTAAAAAACACACAAATTTGACAGTCATTATTATTCCTTTTACTGGTATCCTCTTAGTTATGGTTTTCTAACGGAGCAATTAAAAGCATAACAACAGAAGAATGTGGTGCTATCTTCAACACGAGTGTGCGCGCGCATGCGCACGCATATCTGCTCAGTCGCAATTGACCTTTTGCAATCCCATGGACTGTAGCCCACCAGGCTCCTCTGTCAAGAATATTGGAGGAGGTAGCCATTTCCTACTCCAACAGATCTTTCCAATCCAGATTCAAACCCGTGTCTCTTGCACTTCCTACACTGACAGGCAGATTTTTTACCACTGCACTACCTTCAATAATTAAAAGTAGAACAATAGAAGAATGTGGTGCTATCTTCATCCCAACCAAACTTGAACGTAATGAGCAATATAGGACTATGCAAAAAAAGTGTAATAATCTGTGCAAGCAATACTTCACAAATGTTAAGAATGAGGAAGTTCTCTATGTATTGATATGAAAAAATTTCCATTATATGATTGCCAAATAAGATGAAGAAAAGCATATATGCTACATTTGTAGAAAAAAGAATTGAAAATAAAATTATGTATTTGCACAGAAAAATTGTAAGAACATACAACAATCTAAAAAACAGTGTTACATGAGGAGGAATCTGCAAAAGAACTTGGTTAGCGACAGAGACTTTTCAGTAATCACTAAAAACTTCCGTACAGTTGTTAATTTTTAATCATCTGGAATTATTAAATATGGAAAAATAATCTAACTAGCCTTAAATCTCCCTGTTTGAATTAAGATTATAAACTAACATCAAGTTTAATGGGGGAAAAAAATCACTTTTTGTGAACGTTTCATTCTGAAAAGCATTGTGTTAACAAAAATAAAAAAGGGGGTTGGGAGAAAGGGCAGCCAAGTATTTCCTAAAAGGATTTCTGGCGATTCTCTCAACACTGTGTAATATTATCTGTCGGTAATTTATATTCAGAATACTCAACGAGGTGCTAGGTAACATGTTTTCTACCCTCAAAACCGTTACAACTATTTTTTTCCAAATATTAATAGTTAACGTACAGTTAAAAACAATAATTTAAGGCAAAACAGCCTAATGCCAATTAGTGTTACAACAATCTATGTTTCAACTGATTTCAAATAAATGACTGATTACTGAAACACGAATAAAGACTTCATAAAGGCTGTGGGAATTATATACAAAAGTGGAAAAAAAGGAGATGAGCATTCTAGGGAAGTGGAATTGCTGTAACAAAGTTGACAAAGTAATGTCTCTTCTTTTTAATATACTGTCTAGGTTGGTCATAACTTTCCTTCCAAGGAGTAAGCGTCTTTTAATTTCATGGCTGCAGTCACCATCTGAAGTGATTTTGGAGCCCAGAAAAATAAAGTCAGCCACTGTTTCCACTGTTTCCCCATCTATTTCCCATGAAGTGATGGGACCAGATCCCATGATCTTAGTTTTCTGAATGTTAAGCTTTAAGCCAACAATTTTACTCTCCTCTTTCACTTTCATCAAGAGGCTCTTTAGTTCTTCTTCACTTTCTGCCATAAGGGTTAGTTGCTTAGTCGTGTGCAATTCTTTGCAACCACATGGACTGTAGGCTGAACAGGCTCCTCTGTCCATGGGATTCTCCAGGCAAGAATACTGGAGTGGACTGCCATTTCCTTCCCTGGAGGGATCTTCCCCACCCAGGGACTGAATCCAGGTCTTCCAAATTACAGGCAGATTCTTCACCATCTGAGCCACCAGGGAATCTGGGCAATATTTCCCTTATCTCATTTGATCACCAAAACAACTGTACAAGAAAGGGTAAGACTGTCGAAGGCCCTGAGTACCTGGTTATAAGTTCAGGCATATAAGGATCCAGCTTAAAGTGACAACAGTGGGAATGGAAAGGATGGAAGCAATTTATGAGTATGGTGATTACTGCTGAAAAAGGTAAAAAGGCTACCAGAGCTTAGTCCTCAGTTGCTGGGAGAATGATGGTATAGATTGAGAGAAAAACCTAAGTTCAGATAAACAGGAGCTATTTTAATAGAGAGTCTGGTTTCATTAATACATAGTTCTCTGAGTTATAATATGAAGCAACAGCAGCACATCCAGTTCCTAGAGCCTCTATTACACATTCCAAGGAGGGTGCTCTAAGTCACCCATCAACTAGCCAAGTGATCCATGGAAAATCTCATGGACAGAGGAGCCTGATGGGCTACAGTCCATGGGGTTAGAAAAAGTCAGACATGACTGAACATGCTCACACACACACAACAACTAGGGGATATCCTTCAGGGATAATGGGATGTACAACACCGTGAACATACTAAAAGACACTAAGTTTACACTTTAAAATCGTTGATATATGTGAATTTCACTTCAATTTAAAAAAGGAAGCTGAAACCAACTCCACAATGCCTTTCACCATGTTGTCAAAGGTCCATCCTTAGGAGGCCCCGTACTTTCCCATCAGTTCACTCCACCTTCCAAACCATTCCAATGTGCCTCTGACATTGTCTTCAACAATAAACAGGAAAGTTCATCTTCCAACTTTTATCCATCTACTGTCAATGTGAAATCCTGGACTCTGATCATCATTTAAAATTTTCTGCCACCAAAATTCATAACTCAGATACCCTATTTTATCTACCTTATCCATGCATGACTATACCTGAGCAGCCCAGCAACTACTAAAGATCTTCAAAAGGCAAGATGATTCCATGATAAACTCACCATTGTTGGTATCAAAGGAGCCCTCCACACAAGGGAACAATCCTACATTTCTCTGGTTAATCCATTCTCCCACACTCCACCATGGTTACTGCAAATCTCCCTTCTCCTTGATCTTTGGACAGACACTGCTTTCTCTTGCTGTGAGATGACTTTTTATAAAACTTTAGAGAAAATAATCATCATGCAAGAACTGTGACATCTTTCCAAATGTAAAGCAAAAGCATGCTACAGTTGCATCCATCCTCTTTCATCTTATCTCTTAAGAACAGTGGAATATCTTTCTTTACTCATTCATTGAACATTCAACAAATATTTATTGAAGGCCTACCAACTGCCAGGCACTGATTTTCACATGGGAGATACAATGGACAAAAATTCTTGCCTTTCTGAAGCTTTCCCCATCTATTTCCCATGAAGTGATGGGACCAGATGCCATATGATCTTCGTTTTCTGAATGTTGAGCTTTAAGCCAACTTTTTCACTCTCCTCTTTCACTTCCATCAAGGGGCTTTTTAGTTCCTCTTCACTTTCTGCCATAAGGGTGCATATCTGAGGTGATTGATATTTCTCCTGGCAATCTTGATTCCAGCTTGTGTTTCTTCCAGTCCAGCGTTTCTCATGATACACTCTGCATATAAGTTAAATAAGCAGGGTGACAATATACAGCCTTGACGTACTCCTTTTCCTATTTGGAACCAGTCTGTTGTTCCATGTCTCCATCTCCCAGCATCGAAGGAGTGGCTTTATACAGATGTCCCATGGGATCAGAAGGGCACTCCTGCCTGCCATAGAGCCAAGTGTTGAACGGCTACCTCTTACGTGGAGGTATGCACCCTCTTGTGGTAGGCTATCTCCTACGTGGACTGTATGCACCCTCTTGTCACAGGCACACAGCTGCTGCCGCAGCACACTGTGGGTGGAGCTAGCCTCTGGAATGGCTGTGGGATCTGGCAGCAGTGGCTGCCAGTGCTGGTGGCTGGGGTTATTGTCCAGCAGACTTTGGGGACCAACTGAGGTGGAGGGTGGGTGGGGCTCTCAAAGACATATGCCCACTGGTGCTAACAAGTTAGATGATTTCCAAACGGCACCTGTCACTTCTAGTATTAGCAAAATAGCCTGAGAACACAAAAAAGGGTTCCCATCATTGTCTCAGTCCTTGGGGAGTGTCCCAGCTCTTTCCTGCCTCTGTCACATGCTTCAGGATTACTAAATGTGTTCCTTTCCCCTATGGTCAGTGCACATTTCAACCTGGTGCTTCCGTGCTGGAGTTGGGAGCAAGTGAGCCCACGTGTGAGTCCTTGAAGAATGGGTTTTCTGTTCCCTATAATTCCACAGTTTTCCTGGATATATGCCCTATTGTTCAAAGCCAGGTGTTTTTGAGGGCTTGTTTCTTCTGTTTATTATCTAAAGAGTTGAGGAGCCTGAAGTGAAGCTCAAATCCCTTACTCCTAGGGAACATAGCTGTACCTTTGCAATTCTTCCAGAATTGCCATCTGGGATGTGGTGTTTTTTTCCACTGGCATAACAGTATGTCTGTTTCTCCTACCCATCTTGATGCTGTCACTTGACCCTTTGTTTTGGAGACTCTGGGCATCTCGTTTCCAGGTCTCTTTCTGAGGGGATTTGCTATCATTTGCTATGTCAGTCGGAGGAGGTTAGTTTGGTATCTTCTTATGTAACCATGTTGAACCCTCTTCTGTTTATGTGCTTTTATTTAAATGTTTTACCAAATTGTTTGGAATGCAAAAAGCAGACAGATACATTTTATTACAATCAAATAAACCAGCATCAAAAACTAAAACTAATGAAATAATTATGGTTTATTTACATTTTTACCATCTGCACAATAAATTTTAATTGCTTCCAACCTTTCACTTTCCCTAAGTATCTAAAAGTAGTAGATTCAAGGGCACCAAAAGTAATGGTTGAGAGAAAATCTTTAGCTACATATATTTTAAAATTATATTTATTTTAAAAGTATAGAAAAACTGACTTCAATAAGGATCAAATAAAAAGGTTTCTGTGAAATAAAGAATGCTTCTTATTAAAAATGCAAAGAAAAAAAACCCAACACAATAAGGAAGAAACCCTATAGGTAGAATATCTGTAAAGTAAGAGATTTTTCACAAAAGACTGTTAGGGTTTTAAGTGCTTTGAGTCAAACTCTCAAGGCTGAGTCAGTATTTCTGACCAAAGCAAGGTGCTTAACCTATAGAACTTTACTCAGAAACACATTTAATTTTCACCTATAGAACTCCATGTACTTTTAAAACATTTGCCTATCACCACCACATAGCTGAAAGCAGATAATAGCTTGCCAATAATGAAACATAGTAAGAAAGGATTAAATAGTTACTATACATTTCTAGTTTTAAAAGAACAAACCTAGGATTAAGAACACCCTAGGGGGAGGGGAGCAAAGAGACTTCTCTGCAAACCAGTTTGATCTGATATGTATCTTGACTGAAGGGCTCAGTTCCTAGTCACTGATGCAAAACATGTAATATACTCTGTAGCCAGCAATAACACATAAACAAATCAATGTGGCTGTGTTCCACTAAAACTTTTGCAGACAATGAAGTTTTCACATGTTACATTACTGTTTTCCTGATTTCAACTATCAAAATTTAACTTAAAAAATTTTAAATATCATTCTTAACTTTTGTACTAAAACAGATGGTGAACCAGATCTGGCCTGTGAGCCATAGCTAATCAATGCAAAGTCTAGAAGAAAAATCACTGATAGATGATTTATACGCGATCCATGACTTCACACTAAACTGTCTTCAACTATATATATATACATACACATAAAAAGAAACATAATAAATATCTCAAAATGGATCAAATATCTAAACATAAAAGTGCTGAAATTACAAAACTCTTAGAGGGAAACACAGGGGAAAATCTTCGTGACATTAGATTTGGCGAGGATTTCTTGGGTATGACACCAAAAGCACAGGTGCCAAAAGAAATATTAGATACACCGGACCTCATTAAATTAAAAACTTCTGTGCAAAGGATATTATCACAAGAGTGAAAAAACTCACAAAATGAGAAAATATACTTGCAAATTATACATAGGATAAAGAATATTCAGAAATTTAAGAAACTCCCCAAGTTCAAGGACAGAAAAGGAAGGAGACCTGGGTTCAATCCCTGGGTTGAAAGATACCCAGGAGAAGGGAATGGAAACCCACTCCCGTATTCTTGCCTGGAGAATTCCATGGACAGAGGAGCCTGGCAGGCTACAGTCCCTGAGGTCTCAAAGAGTCAACTGACCCATTAACACTTTCACTTTAGTTAGAATTAAAAAAAAAAAAAAAGGCAGAGAAATAACCACAGTTAATATGCTGCTGCTGCTGCTAAGTCGCTTCAGTCGTGTCCGACTTTGTGCGACCCCATAGACGGCAGCCCACCAGGCTCCTCTGTCCATGGGATTTTCCAGGCAAGAGTACTGGAGTGGGGTGCCATTGCCTTCTCTGACAGTTAGTATAGTTGTAGATAAACTGGAACCCTCCTACACTGATGATAATGTAAAATGGTATGTTCACTGAGATAACAGCTTGGTAGTTCCGGAAGGAGTTAAACACAGAATTACCACACAATCCAACAATTAAGCTGAAAACAGATACTCAAATAAAAATCTGTATACAAAGGTTCATAGTACCAGTATCATCACAGACAAAAGTAAAAACAACCCAACTGTCTACTAAAAGATGAATGGATAAACAAAATATGGCATATCCATAAGGAAACGTTATCTAGTTAAAAAACGGAATGAAGTACTGATTCGAGCTACAAGGATGAACCTTAAAAACATTTTGTGAAGTGAAATAAGCCAAACACAATAGACCATACAATATATGATTTCACTTATAGGAAATGTCCAGAATATGCAAATCCACAGACTTAAGCTTCCCAGGTGGCAAAAAAACCCCGCCTAACGATGCAGGTTCAGTTCCTGAGTAGGGAAGATCCCCTGGAGGAGGAAATGGCAACCCACTCCAGTGTTCTTGCCTGGCGAGCTATACAGTCCACAGGGTCACAAAGAATCGGACACCACTGAACACCAGAATACACAACAACAGAGATTTAAAGTAGATGAGTCCTTGGCAGGGGCCAGGGGAGGGAGGGATCGGGAGTACTATTTAACAGCTATAGGGTTTCCTTCTGAAGTGATGAGAAAGTTCTGGACGCAGACTGTGCTCATGGTTGCACAATAGTTAATATGCTGTAAGTCACTGAATTATATGTACTAGAATGGTTAAATTTTACATTTATGTCATATGTATTTGCTATATACAATTTATTTTCAAAAGAAAGAATAATTTAAAAAAGGACAAAAACAAAAAAGGGATAATACTTGCCTACCTACAAGCCTTTATACATTATTATTCCATGTGTAAAATGAGATTTGGTTCACGGCCTCACTTTATAAACTATTGACATAAGTTATTATTATTTGAGAAAAATGCAGCTGCTATCAAAACACACTCTGGATAAAAGAGATTTCATAATAGTGGTTGATAGAATACTAGAGTAATATATTGGCATTTCTCTTTACAACTTTATAGACTCCAAGTCTCTATTATAAATTAAGAACCACTGAAGAAAACAAGAGGGTTAATGCCTGGAGAACTCCCAAGCAGAAGCTTGAGAACTTCTTGAAATTACATGAAAATTTTCTATGTGTATATTTGTGTCTAACGCTATTTTATATCATAATTTTCAGATTTCAGTGGTACCCAGGTTAACAACTACTGGTAAGCCACAAAGATTCCATTATATGAATGGATGATTTGTTTGATTTCTCAAAGCATAAATTTGTCTTTGCAAAGATAAAGTTCCTGAAAAAAAGAACTCAAAGATAAACACCCACCAAGGTGATGCTCTATTATTTCAAAACCAAGCTTAGGTCAGCCTCTTCCCTGAGCATTCCTGGAAGATTTTAGTTCATAATTACTTTTCTTGTCTATTATTCCTGTTCTAAATACTACTTTTGCAATAATTAGCTCATGTGTACTTCTCATTTGTTGATTTAGTATAATTTAACACTGGCATTTACTGCCTGGATCACTAACAGTTGTGTGGAGGCCTCTACCTCCATGAATGACAAGCTACCAAAGGACAGAGGATTGTTTGCTGTTACTTATTTAGTAGTCCTGGAATATAAAAGATAATATCATAATTTTATTTCTATAAGCTCCATATATGTCTTTTAAAATTAACTGTCAGCATGTTTTATTATAGTACATGTTCTATATTTCAAATGAGGCATACATCTTATGAGTAATTTTGCAGTTAAAACACTGAATAATGAGTGAAACATATTCAGTTATCAAACTCATTATTAAATTCCTAACCATGTTGTTTCATTTGGTCAACCATATTTACTAATTCTTCACTTCACTAGTACATGAGTATTAACCATTAATGCCTATTTTACCTACAGACTGAAGAATAGTAAAGTCTTTCCAGACGCTTTACAAGTTTCCTTTATATACTACTACTCACTGTGTGACAAACTTAAAAATAAAAGGTCATAATTCACCATTCTGACATCAAATAACGACAAAGGAACTGTGAAAATGTCTGTTTTGAATATGATCTGAATGTTTACAAAATGTTCATTTTATCATTTTTGTTTTTTTTTTTGGTATCACAAACTTAGAGACATTCCAAACCATTTAATTGTTATAAATTATACTAGTTTCAACCTTTCCCAGTGGCACAATGGTAAAGAATCCACCTGCCAGTGCAGGAGAAACAAAGAGACATGGGTTCAATCCCTGGGTCATGGAGATCCTCTTGCGTAGGAAATGGCAACCCACTCCAGTATTCTTGCTTAAAAAATTCCACGGACTGAGAAAGGAGTCTGGCGGGCCAGTCCATGGGGGTCACAAGAGTCGGACACAACTTAGTGACTGAGCACACATACACACTGCTGGGAGAAGCATCACTAACCTCAGATGTGCACATGACACCACCCTTAGGGCAGAAAGCGAAGAGGAACTACAGAGCCTCTTGATGAAAGTGAAAGGGGAGTGAAAAAGTTGGCTTAAAGCTCAACATTCAGAAAACTAAACTCATGGCATCTGGTCCTATCACTTCATGGCAAATAGATGGGGAAACAGTGACATACTTTACTTTTCTGGGCTCCAAAATCACTGCAGATGGTGATTGCAGCCATGAAATTTAAAGATGCTTGCTCCTTGGAAGAAAAGCGAACAACCTAGATAGCATATTAAAAAGCAGAGACGTTACTTTACCAACAAAGGTCCGCTGAGTCAAAGCTATGGTTTTCCCAGTAGTCATGTATGGATGTGAAAGAAAGCTGAGCGCCAAAGAACTGACACTTTTGAACTGTGGTGTTGGAGAAGACTCTTGAGAGTCCCTTGGACTGCAAGGAGATCCAATCAGTCCATCCTAAAGGATATCAGTCTTGAATATTCTCTGCAAGGACTGATGCTGAAGCTGAAACTCCAACACTCTGGCCATCTGATGCGAAGAACTGACTCACTGGAAAAGATCCTGATGCTGGGAAAGACTGAAGGCGGGAGGAGAAGGAGACGATAGAGGATGAGATGGTTGGATGGCATCACTGACACAATGGACATGAGTCTGAGTAGGCTCTGGGAGTTCGTGAATCCTGGTGTCCTACACTCCATGGGGTCGCAAAGAGTCGGACACGACTGTGCGACTAAACTGACACACACATACTAGCTCAAAAAGTTTTCTTCAATGTTTAGTCTAGTTTATCTAAGACTAAGTTATCCTTGAACTTGAGATAGGAAGTGAAATTTCATTTAGCCCACATTCTTACTATTTCATCCACTCATTATTTCATAGAACTTCTAGTCTTCCAAAAGAATGATGAAACGTTTTCTGAGATGCTACTCTCAAAAATCAAAGCAGAGCTGAGCATTTTCCTTCTCTTTGCTTCTATACTACTTTGGGCATATTTCTATTATGGCAATGATAATATAATGATGCTCATTCATTTATATCTCTATTTCCTTCATCAGACAGTCAATCTTAAAAAGGTGAAGTAGGGGACTCTGCTTCATTTTTCTTTCCCTTAAAACCTAAGCACAATCTCTAGCATTCTAGATGCTCAATTAATGTCTAGTCATTAATTTGTTTGGGGAAATATTTGTGCATGAGGTCAGTATTGATAAATGAATAGTTTATATAGAATCACTAAAGAAAATAAAGCTAACATAATGCAATCATACAATATCTTAATAGTTATTATGTTGTTTCTCTTAAGTAAGTACAAATCAGTGATGCAATAAATTTCAAGAGCCAAAATAACTTAGTCCTGTACAAGGATAGGATGTACTTAAACAATCTTCCCTCTTCAGAAAAGAGAACCTAACTAAAATTTCACTGGAGTCAAGGTTACCTAATATCTAAAATAAAATAGCTATCAATCTTTGCAAAATCACCATGGCATTTGAAGGGTATATAAAGATGGTATATGGTATAGAATACACTATAAAATGAATTATTTTCAACACTCTTATTTTTTATAATTCCTTTATTGTTTTGCTTAGGAAGGAAATCCCTGATATGAACTATAAAAACAAGAGGAAGAAAAATAATTTTACAGAAAATAATTATGGCAGACATTGTTAGTAGCTTGCTGAAAATGTTTTTTTCCTTTGATCCTTACTAACAAAACTCTGATTTTGTTCATATTGGCAATGGAAGTCACCGAGCATGGTTGAAAACCAGAGGTGGTCATGTATGTAATACAGTTTTGGGCTATATGATGGAGATAGACAGAACTTGTTAAGTCAAATTGGAGAAGAAAGTCCAAACTAACATAACGATGACAATTAACATAAGACAGCTCATCTGCAGCTAATAGAGATTTTACAGGCTTTATCCTAATTTTTACAAATTAATAAACAAAATCATTTATCTTCTGACAAAATAAAGGTTAGTCAACCCAGTAAATGAGAACACAACAGATAACAGAACCCTAAGTATTGATATTTGTGCATGTTCAGTCGCTCAGTTGTGTCTCTTTTGCGACCCCATGGACTGTAGCCCGCCCCATGGACAAGAATACTGGAATGGGTTGCCTTTTCCTCCTCCAGGCAACCTTCCCAACCCAGGGATGGAACCTGGCTCTACTGCATGGGCAGGCGGGTTCTTTACTACTAGCGCCACCTGGGAAGCCTTAACATTTAATAGGCACTAAATCTACACCAAGTAACTAACTCCTTTATCCAACCCTATCAGGCAGGTTGACAGTATTAACTCGTTAAAGATCATACAGCATGTAAGCAGCAGATGGAGAATTCAAATTCAGGTAACTTAACTCCAGAGTTATGCTCTGTTAATTAAGTCCCAACATGACAATACATGTATGTATCTATGTATAAGTTAATAAATATGTATAAACAAACTGTGGGTTTATCACACCATCTCATGGTTAACTGAACAATAAATCTTAATAAACTGATAATATATTCAGACTTTAAGAAGATATTGCACAGGATTTAATCTACAGGTAAATATGAAGGACTTATGTGACCAAGTCTATCTTATTCACAGCTATAAGCCCCACCACAGAGTAGGAACTTAATAATAAAAGACTTGATGAATGACTGAAGAAACAGTGTAATTAAAAGGTTAACACACAAGTTTGAAACTAGAGCTGCTGTGAAGTTGACCCCGCTAATGTTAAATCCGGGAAGAAATATTTTTAAAATGCTATATTTGTCACAATAAACATAATTGTTTATTCATAAGCCAATTTTGTATGCAATACATCTCTAAGCCTAGCTATTGAAAAAAACACTTTGCTTGTTCTTTATAATATTCAACATTTGAAAGATCTTTGACTAAGGTCTTCATTTTAAAATTAAGGTAATGCTTACTTTCACCTAAACAAAATTTGCATTTATAGTTACCTTTGAACTTGAAAAAGTACTATGGAAGACCAAATTTTTCTAACAGTGATCTTTGAGTATTCATTCTATGGAAGTATTTAAAGGCTTTTTTTTTAATGTTTTACATCTACAACAAAATTTGGTAAATTTTGATACATAAAAATTTGTGTTATTTATTACCTTTCAAGGATATGGTTTTTGCTGAAAGAGAGGTAAATACATATGTTACTTTGACATTCAGAATTATAAACAGGTCATTCAGGTCGTGGGGATTCCACATCTTTTACATTTGCTACAGGATTAATCTTTCATTGTAAAAGGAAAGTTGGCTACAACAGGGACATTGAACAACTAATATTCTATCTGCCACTTTCCTCTTTGTTGGTATTTTGGTCAAGAAAAATAACATCCTTCTTTTTTTAACTCCCTAACTTATTCAATTTAGAATTGACAAAATATAGCAATGCTTTAAAAGTTGCTACAATGTTTGGATAATGTTATAAGTGTTCTTATCCAGGCTTCAGCAGTACATGAACTGTGAACTTCCAGATGTTCAAGCTGGTTTTAGAAAAGTCAGAGGAACCAGAGATCAAATTGCCAACATCCACAATAAGCAGGGTGAGGCTTATTGGGATGCTTTTTGGATCATCCAAAAAGCAAAAGAGTTCCAGAAAAACATCTATTTCTGCTTTATTGACTATGCTGAAGCCTTTGACTGCGTGGATCACAATAAACTGTGGAAAATTCTGAAAGAGATGGGAATACCAGACCACCTAACCTGCCTCCGGCGAAACCTATATGCAGGTTAGGAAGCAACAGTTAGAACTGGACATGGAACAACAGACTGGTTCCAAATAGGAAAAGGAGTATGTCAAGGCTGTGTATTGTCACCCTGCCTATTTAACTTCTGTGCAGAGTACATCATGAGAAATGCTGGCTGGATGAAGCACAAGCTGGGATCAAGATTGCTGGGAGAAACATTAATAACCTCGGATATGCAGATGACACCACCCTTATGGCAGAAAATGAAAAGGAACTAAAAAGCCTCTTGATGAAAGTGAAAGTGGAGAGTGAAAAAGTTGGCTTAAAGCTCAACATTCAGAAAACGAAGATCATGGCATCTGGTCCCATCACTTCATGGGAAATAGATGGGGAAACAGTGGAAACAGTGTCAGACTTTATTTTTTTGGGCTCCAAAATCACTGCAGATGGTGACTGCAGCCATGAAATTAAAAGACGCTTACTCCTTGGAAGAAAAGTTATGACCAACCTAGATAGCATATTAAAAAGTAGAGACATTACTTTGCCAACAAAGATCCATCTAGTCAAGGCTATGGTTTTTCCAGTGTCATGTACGGATGTGAGAGTTGGACTGTGAAGAAAGCTGAGCGCCAAAGAACTGACACTTTTGAACTGTGGTGTTGGAGAAGACTCTTGAGAGTCCCTTGGACTGCAAGGAGATCCAACCAGTCCATTCTAAAGGAGATTGGTCCTGGGTGTTCTTTAGAAGAAATGATGCTATAGCTGAAACTCCAGTACTTTGGCTACCTCATGCGAAGAGTTGACTCAGAAAAGACTCGGATGCTGGGAGGGATTGGGGGCAGGAGGAGAAGGGGACAACAGAGGATGAGATGGTTGGATGGCATCACGGACTCGATGGACGTGAGTTTGAGTCAACTCTGGGAGTTGGTAATGAACAGGGAGGCCTGGCGTGCTGCGATTCACGGGGTGGCAAAGAGTCAGAGGCGACTGAACTGAACTGAAGAAGCTCCTGATCTTTAAAACTGGATTATGACTTTAATAGTCTTCCTTGAATTCAGGTGCTTAAATAATTTTGATAACATATCATAAACACATTTGGTAGACCATTTTTTAGCTATCTGTCCACCCATGTCCCAGTAAATGACTATTTTTGAATGATCTCTATTTTACTACTTGTAGACACTTTTGCTAAGTGAAAAAGTTGGAAACATTTAAGCGTGGTATGCTGGTGTAAAATGATGTGTATACACTCAAATGAAGCACAAATATTTCATCAGTTATGGTTTTTTCATAGTTTAAAAATATCCCAAGAAAGAAAACTCCAGGCCTGGATAGGTTCCATCACTGCAGGTGGCCAACCTGAAGAAATGGGGGAAAGCAGCATTAAGGGAAAGCAGAAATGTTAAAACTGTATTGTCTGCTATAGCAGCCACCAGTCATGTGTACCTACATGAGTGCATAAAACGTGGTTAGTCCCGAATCAGATGTGTTTTAAGGATAAAATATATGACATTTTGAGGACATGGCACGAAAAAATATATAAATATCTCATCAATAACTTTACACAGATTACATGTTAAAATGGCAATATTTTGGACATATGGAGATACAAGAAAGATATTATTAAAATTATCATGTTTCTTTTTAAGCATAGTTACTATAATATTTATTACTACAAAGGTCACCCACATCATACTTCTGTTGGACAGGGCTGCTCTAGGAAATTGAGACTGCAAAGTCCAACAACACAACATGAAAAAAGATTACTGATGGTATCAAAGTCTCTGGATCAACTTTTGCCTGAAGCTGCCCTAATTTTCAATTTTTCTGATACATAAATAAATCACTTCATAGATTTATAGTTTAAATTTAGTTTAAATTATCTTCATAGATTTTCTAATTTTGTAGCTGAAACATCCCAACTTTTACCCTGACCCAGCATTGTTTCTTCCATTGCCACTTTTGAATAAATAAAAATATTTTCTGCAGAGATTTTCTTTACAGTTCTTTCATTCTACTTGTTTATGTTTATAATGCACTCCATAGACAGCAATGGCAACCCACTCCAGTACTCCTGCCTGGAAAATCCCATAGACCGAGGAGCCTGGTGGGCTGCAGTCCATGGGGTCGCAAAGAGTAGGACATGACTGAGCGACTGCACTTTCACTTTTCACTTTCATGCACTGGAGAAGGAAATGGCAACCCCCTCCAGTGTTCTTGCCTGGAGAATCCCAGGGACGGGGGAGCCTGGTGGGCTGCCGTCTATGGGGTCGCACAGGGTCGGACACGACTGAAGCGACTTAGCAGTATAATGCACTCACTAGTTTTTAAAAGCACTTCAATGAAGGTATTAAAGCCATAATATTAATTTTTAGAATAACTTCTAAGCAAATAGGTAGATTCCCACTGAAATAGGCATACAGAAAAAAAAAATTCTCACCAAAATGAAAACCACATAGTCACTTATTAATTCCAACCCTACTGAGCCCTGACTTAAGCTAGGGAAGTCAGAAAGGTTTCAGTGCCACATCACTGGCATGGCTGCCTTCAAGGCTGTGGGTCAAAGGAGGCCAGGCTGCGCCTGACACAGATGTCTGTCATGACGAAGGAGAAGTGGGGAAGCGTGTGTTCAGATATGTGCCCTCTGTAAAATGCCACCCCACAGTTAAAAGTGAGGAATAATAATTTTGATGGGCATTATTTAAACTTTTATAAGTTAAATTTCCCATTGACCATTAGTAGATTATAAATCTTCCCTCATAGTTCAGTCAATAAAGAATCTGCCTGTAATGCAGGAGACACGGGTTCGATTCCTGGGTCGGGGATATCCCCTGGAGAAGGAAATAGCAAACACTCCAGTATTCTTGCTTGGAGAATCCCACAGACAGGGGAGCCTGGCTGGCTACAGTCTATGGGATCACAGTCAGACCTGACTTAGCAACTAAACCACCACCATTGATACATATTCGATCCCACAATGATAATTTTATTAAATTCCTAAAGATAGATTTTACTATGTAAGTGCCAATAATTTGCTAAAATTCACTTTGATAATTTAGAGTTATGAAATTCTAGGCATTTTAAAATAGATTAACCAAAGCCCAGTACATTGAACTCATTCATCTCAGGTGTTTCTACTGGTAATACCAGAAGGTCTTCTCTCTCTGAACAGATTAGAGACTCTTATTCGTTTAACATACAGTTATGGAACACTTACTGTGTGAAGCTCTATGGTGGGTGCTATAGAGGTAGGTGTGTACATACACCTTTAAGCAAGATTCTGATCCTTACATAGTATGAAGTCTTGGGAGAAAAGACAGATAATTACAATAAATTGCAATGAGTATTAATTTAGGGAAGCTACAGAGTATTCCAAAAGCATGCAAAAGAAGGGACTCACCTAATCTGGGGAACTGTATTGAAACTAAAACAGGAAGACTCAGCGGGCACTGCTGAGTTAAGAGTGGAGAAATGGGACACTAAAATAGAAGTGGGAGAGGAAAGTGTACTACTTAAACAGCATGTGGGACAAATAAGGCAAGAAGTTTGCCCAACTGAGAAACTGAAGGAAGTTTAGTATAACTGAAGTATCAAGGGGAAGAAGAACAGCAATTATCAAGAGATCTACAGAAAAGTGAGGGTAACTATCTTGGAGAGCCTTAAAGGCAGGTTCAGCAGTCTGGACTTTACCTTAATTTCCATCTGGCTATCCTGTGAGAAACGAGGCAAGACTAGCACGAGGGTGTGTTACTAGAAAGTTCTACAGTGAACCATTCTAGGCCACCACTGGACCAGGATGACTGCAGGAAGGAGAGAGAGAACTGGTGAATTTGAGGAGACATTTAATAAACAGAACTCTAGAAGAAGTGGTATGAAGTCAACAGAAGAGTTCAAGGACAGGGTCCACGTTTCTAGCTTGACTAGATGTTTGATTGCTGGTCTCAAAACAAGCAATACTAGAAGAGAAAGCCTACATATAGCTTTCAAAAGTGTTGATTTTGAGATATCTTTGACATACCCAAGAGGAAATAGCTAACTGTATATACAGCTCTCTCTGCAGCCCAACAGAGTTGTGTGGGCTAGTCTGTAAGTGGTAACTGAGGTTACAGGAATAGATGAGCTTGCCCGTGGAGTGTGTATTGAGAAGAAAACGGCCTGGAGCACACCTTCAAGGAACTTGAAAAACTTTATTAGAGGCCAAGAAGAAGCCTCCAAGAGATTAAGAAGAAAGCCGAAATATGGAGGTTTCAAAGAAGTCAAGGAAGGAACTGTTTCAGAAAAGAGGCATGATCCTTAACAAAAACTGTTGATGCATAAACCGGAAGACTGAAATCTGTCTGTGAATTTCAGGCACATTATAGAGGAGTGTACACCAGATTTCAGTGGATTAAGGAGCCCACAAAAGGCCAGCTACAGAGGAGACAAGAAGAGATATACAGCAGCATCTAGATGAGAAAGAGAGATAAACACTGCTTTTCTTCTTTTCTTTTTAGATGAGAAATACTGTGTCTTTAAACATTAATGAGAGGTAGGATTTATCTCTTATTAAGAAGCTTGAAAATGCCAAATATTCATTTCCCAGCTTCCTTTAGAAATAGCCCCTGCCTCACACTTTGAATCAGGAATTTGTGTTACAAACAAGCAGAAACAACATGCTTAAGTAGAGAGGACCGTTGCAGCCTGATTTAAGTTTCAGGACAGAAACAGAAGTCCAACAGCAGCACCACGGGTCTCGAGCAGCAGAATGCTGTCCTAGGCAGGCCGCACCTGTGGTTCCTGTCAGGGGATGGCCAGCGACAGCTCTTCCCATTGTACAAAGTCTGGGTCTCTAGTCTTCCCAGAAATGCTGAGAGCTTCCCGACATCCATTAAATGTTTACTTCTAGTTTAAATAGCCAGTCAGTCTTTGTTTCTCCAACCAAGAAACCTACAAGAAACCTACTTGAGGAATTACAATGAAAGGTGATGTTTATGTCAAAGAAATGTTGGCAAAACAGCTCCACCAGCACACACACTAGGAGATCTGGGTTGAAACAGTCACTTGGTCTTTTAGCAAAATCTGAGTGTTCAGAAGCAAAGCCCAGCAATACATAAGCGCTTTCCGAAACAGGCTAAAGAACAGACCCTGCCACTGATCTCCTGTTTCATATATTAGTTCTTGTGATTCTTTAAAATAAGGAACAATGTAACCAAACACTGAAAGAGTCTCTCTTCAAAACACATCAATAAGAGAAAGAAGAGGAAAAAAGTAAAAGATTAGAAGAAAACATTTGGAAATCATGTATCTGACAGGAGATGTGTATCCAAAACACAAAAAGAATTCTTAAAACAATAAGAGGACAAACATCTCAATTATAAAATGGGCAAAATATCTGAATAAGTATTTCACAAAAGATACATGAATGAGCAAAAAACACATGAAAAGATGTTCATGTCATTAGCAAATCAGCACCACAATGAGATAGTACATCACTTGTATAAGAACAGCTATAATCAAAAAAGAAAACAGCAAGTGTTGAAGAGGATGTGAAGAAACTGAAACCTTAGGACATAGTTCATGTCACTATAAAACAGCTTGGGGATTTCTTTAAAAGTTACACAAGAGATGAAAACATGTTCACACAAAAAGTTGCATGCTAATATTCATGTAAGCATTATTCATAATACCCTAAAATCTGGGGGGGAAAAACAAACATTTATCAATTGGTGAGCAAATTGTGTTATTTCTGTAAAATGAAATTTAATTCAATAATAAAAAGGAACATAATACAGATACATGCTACAATATGGATCACAGTAAAAAAAAAAAAAAAGCTAAATCAAAGAGACCAGACACACAAGACTATATATTGTATGGTTTCGTCTAGGTGAAATGCCCAGAAAAGGTCACAAAAAATAGATCAGTGCTTGACTGGGGGATGGAGATAGGAATGGGTAATAAATACAAAAGAGCTGAGAAAGTCAGTAAGATCTGACTGATGTGATTAAAATGTTCTAAAATTGTGTTTATCCATTCATCAATTAATAGACATTTGGACTGTTTCTACTTCTGTCTATTATGAATAATGCTGCTATAAAAATTTGTTTACAAAGTTTTGTTTGATCACCTGTTTTCAGGTGATGTTTTACATAAGTTGGCAAATTAACTAAAAGTCACTGTATACACTTAGTAGAAGTGAATTTTATGCTACATAAATCACACCTCAATATAACTTTTTTAAATTCCCATGTTCCCTTTTTTGGTCCTCATAGGAGGCCACTCAGCACTTTAGGGTTAGGCCCCAGTATACTGTTAGCAGCAGCAGTATTTCCTGTAAAAGAGAGCTTTCTAGTCTAGGAATGACTTCTAAAGCACGGTATTTTAACACTTGTATATTCTAGAACAGTCCTTCTCAAAATGTGATCTGCAGACCAATGCCAATCTATGTGCACCGTTACTGTCTGAGACTGATCCATGACTAGATAATTACAGAAGCTAAGAATATGTGTTTAGAAACTTCAATAGCAATTTCGCAAAATAATATGTCTGCTGAATCTAATAATATTTGGACCTAAATCCTACATTTCTTAGATTATTTTTTTTCCTACTTCCGGTCATTCACTTCTTACTGTATTTTACATAGTATTCAGTCAGTCAATGATTGGAAACTTAATGTTTAGACCTTTTCGATGTATACCTGCTTTTCCACTGTCTCAAACTACCTGGCCATCATACCTATCAGTACAGGTCAAACTCAACATGATTTCAAAAAATTTTTTAAACCTCTTCAAATGCTCCAGCAACTCTGGTGTTTTTATCAATGCCTAATTTTAAGGCCTTCTGTATAACCCAGATTTTAACAGATATTCATATAAATTTTTTTGTTTTTATCAATAGATTTTCAAGTTTATAAAGACAAAAATTTTCAAACTATGTATACTTAATAAATGTCCATTTTTTCCTCAACTAAAAAAAGCTTAAATTAAAAAAAAAAAACAAACCTAGTCTTTGAACATGGACAAATTATGGTCCTAGAAAAGGTTCTGTAAATCAAAACAAGGCTAGCTGATTATGTTTTCATTTTAAAACAAAAATACAAACTAAACCAAAAACATGTTTCTATGCTTATTTGTAAATTGATGCAAAAATGATATTTAAATGGATATAAACCAGTATCTACACATTATACAACATGATGCCTCAAATGTCTATCAATGAATTAAATCAGGCAATAAAATGACTACATATATAGATATACAATAATAATGATTATTTGACAGATCTCTAGCAGAAGAGATTCATAATGCGAGGGTCAGCAAATGGTTGGAAAACTCAAGACAAAAATACAACAGTAGCTCTACACACCTAAGATCACAGAGAGAAGCTGAGCAGTCTGAAGGCTTCCTAAGACAATGTGGTCAAATGCAGAGGCACATGACAAATACACGACCGACTGAACCATTTTTATACCGCCTGGGTGAGACTGTTAGATACTGGATGCCGCACACTGAAGTGATAAGGAAAACAAGAGAGAGAAAGTGAGTTACTCTTAAAAATACAGACCCATCTATAAAAAGGAAGTTATTCAAATCCCCTAACTGCCCTTCACTAACTTGCAGAATTTGAGCAAAGTGAATCGGCAGAACAATGGAGAGAATGTGAAACAAGGAGATAAATGACCTGAGTTCTACCTTGACAGTAAGACTTTAAACAAGGAAATCTAAAAAAAATAAAAATAAAAATAAACAAGGAAATCTTTCTTCCTTCAGTTCCTTATTGGATGCAAATGATAAACCAGATCATTTCCAGTCCTGTTCTTTGAAGAACTGTACATTACACCTTGTTGATACAACTACCAACAATGCAAAACGTCATCACCACACATGGAACGAACTGCCCTAAAATGTGTCCTATGCCCCTCTTCTAAACTGACCCATATCTATCTGGTTCATTGGGAAAAGAATCTTTCATTTAAAAAAATGAATTTTCCCCCCATAGTCCATTTAATTATTTTTCAAATAACTCTGATAACTTGATCAGTTCATTTTGGTAATCCATTCATAATTATAATTTCTGAAAAGTTTTTCCTAAAAATCTCATTATGCTTGAAAAAGAGGAAATGGATATACAAAGTTTAAAAATATTTAGATATTGAGTATTTTAGAAATGTCTTGTAAGACAATTACATAAATACATAAAACATTTTATACACTGAATTTTCTTTTTATATAAGTTTGAGGGGAACAAATGATAATTTTTAAAAATCTCATTAACTAAGAGTTAACTTGAGGGGAAAAAAGATTACTTACATTGTTAAGTAATCTCTTAGGCTTCTCTTACAAGTTTTTCTCCATAAAGAAATTACCACTATTAGCAGAAAGTGCAGGAAAGAAAAGCTAACATTTCCAACAACTACAGAAATAGTAATTAACAACTTTAGCAATCCTATGCTAATTCTGTCTAATCCTCTAGCTCCGTGAAGATTAACCATCTATTCAAGCTGTATTTCCCACTGGCTAGTGGTGACTAGGTAATTCATTAGGGTATCTAAAATGCCAATTTCTGGATTTCTCTGATTAATCTCGGATTAAATTCAAAATAACATAATTTTTTTAGGCAGTAAGTCAGCCTGCACAAGTTCATGTAGCCAAAATTATGCATATATGTTAAAAATTCATATAATCACTGCTGAAAATAGAGCTAGTATAAGGCAAAGATCAGAAATGTCTATTAGAATCAAGTCTTTAATTAACTAGAGAAACTGAGATACTGAGTTCAAGTATTTTAAAGAAGCCTACGAAATGTTTTGGTACAAGGCAAGAGACTGGCTGATGGGGTTTGACATGCAAAGGTTCAGATGAAGGAGATCTAAAAGAAGATAACCATGAAAGTCAGTCCACTTAAAAGAGATCTGTTAAATAGGATAACGCCACTGGTCTTTGAAGCACACACACAAAAATATGATTAAATATATTATATGAGAGGGGCTGGAACCCAGCAAAATAATTTAAATAACTTCCAAATAGAACAGGCTTCTTGATTATCCCGAATACCCAAAGATCACTAGACTCCAACCACTAAAGCGTATTAATTAAGAGTGGAGACCATTATTTTCTTTCAAATGACTACCACTGGCATCGCCTCTTCTCACTCTCCTCTATCATGTCCTCCTAAATCCAACCAATCTGGGGCAAGACAAACTGCAACTGCACTGTTGCATGTACAGGTGCAACATTACATGGCATTGTATGTAAGAATGTAACAGTATAATGTATGTTATGCATTGTTATGTATATATATGTAACAATTACATGTTAATAGTATAGTATGCTTGCAGGTTTATCTGTTTGTCTATTTCTGCTCTGTGTATGTGTGCAGATTTTGTTTGGGGCTTTTTTTTTTTTTTTTTTTTAGCTTAAGTAAGAATTAGTTTCCAGGGAACTTACTTTGAAAAAAAATTCTTTTTCATAAACAAAAAAATTCTTCCGTTTCTTATTGCTCATATAAAAGCTCTAAGCCAACCTACACTCAACCAGCCAATACAATCAACCAATGCCTTCTAGACTGCCCTTCTAAAACAAACTGACACGAGATACTGAAGACTAATATCTCAAATACTCTACTCTGCGCCAAAGAAAAGCAGGTTGATTTGTTTGCTAATTGTTTATATTGTTTGTTCCCTCACTGTTTAAGTCAGTTGTCCTTTTTTGAAAAGGTCCTTTTTTTAAAAAAGTCTTTTCTTGAATCTGTTGCAACACTGCTTCTGTCTTATGGTTTGGATTTTTGGCCACAAGGCTTGGGGGATCTTAGTTTCCCAACCCAGGATCAAACTCACACCTGCTGCATTGGAAGGCAAAGTCTTAACCACTTAATCTAGTCTTGGTAACCAAAGTCCCTTTATCAGCTGCTCCTGCAAATCTGGAATTTAATTATGTCTTATCTAAACTAACAAAATATGAGTATAAAGAATTATTTCTATAAAAACTAGGTTGAAAAAAGATGGACTATTTTGATAAAATAAATGATTTACTTTTAAAAATGCTATTGAACTGAGTGTGGGTGGGACTACTGGAGATGTGGGGAAAATAATAAAATATTAAGATGACTCACAGATTATATGTCTTTAAGGTCTACCTCCCATTCAAAAGAAATCAAAACTCAAAATTATAAATAATACATTATGGGTATAGTTTATGCATGAAAATCTGAGGCAGACTGCCAGTCTGTGAATTCATATATCAAGAAAAGACCTTGGCCCTGAATAAAGGTTTCTTGACCCCAGCACTATGGACCCTTCAACTGAGAATTCTTTCTTTGGAGGCAGGGGTGGGGATGGAAAGCAATATTGTCTAGTGAATTAAAAGATGTGTGGCCGCATCCCTGGCTTCTCTATCACTACCTGATGGCAACAGCAGCACCCCGACCCAGTTTGGACCATCAAAAATGTCTCCAAATGTTGCTAAATATCCCAATGGGGTAAAATCATCCCAATTGAGAACCACGAGCTGTATCAAGTGATTGTTAAATACACACATATTTTTTTCATTGAAGTGAAATGTTTAGGTAATCAGCTTTTAATGATTTTTACTATAGCCAATTTTTTAAAATTAATTACTTACAAATTAATGGCTTCTCATTACTTAACAGGAACAAAAAAAACAATCCTTGAAATGGGAAAGTGCCAAATAAGATAGCTTTACTATATATATGATGATATTTCCACTTCTTCCATATCTTCTGAGAGCGAAACAGAAGCACAGAATTACTGAATTAGAGCAGAGAGAAGAAAAGGAGGCAGCAGTGAAAGAAAAAAAAATTTCGAGAAATAATTTCCAAATGGTTGGAAGAGCAGCATAAGGAAAAAGCTTACTGCCTCTTGACTATCTCAGTTTCAGTCCTATTACTGCAACATTTACTACCAGTCAAGAAAGGTTCCTTAGACTCCTTGTGACCCCGGGGCCTGAAGCACACCAGGCATCCCTGTTCCTCACTATCTCCTGGAGTTTGCCCAAGTTCATGCCCACTGACTCTGTGATGCTATCCTACCATCTCAGCCTCTGCCACCCTCTCCTCCTTTTGCCTTCAATCTTTCCCAGAGAGCTTACATGTCTACTTCAGGTGAGTGGTTACAGCAAATTATAATTCACTAATTTGTGAAAGTGAAAAGTCTAAGTGAAATCGCTCAGTCGTGTCCGACTCTTCGAAACCCCATGGACGGTAGCCTATCAGGCTCCACCATCCATGGGATTTTCCAGGCAAGAATACTGGAGTGGGCTGCCATTTCCTTCTCCAGGGGATCTTCCCAACCAAGGGATCGAACCCGGGTCTCCTGCACTGCAGAAAGACGCTTTACCGTCTGAGCCACCAGGGAATTTATGATGTTCAACACAAGAAAGATGAGTACTTACACCGTCACATTGTAAATGAAAAATAAGTTGGTTACTCAACTATGTGCTGTGCTCAGTTGCTCAGTCACTTCCGACTCTTTGCGACCCCATAGAGCCCCGCCAGGCTTCTCTGTCCATGGGGATTCTCCAGGCCAGATACTGGAGTGGGTAGCGATGCCCTCCTCCAGGGTATCTTCCCAACCCAGGGATTGAACCCAGGTCTCCCGCATTGCAGGTGGATTCTTTACTGTCTGAGAAACAAGGGAAGCACTACTCAACTGTACTCCAATATAAAGTAAAATTTTAAAAAAAAATAGTAACTCTAACATCTATTAAATAAGTTGTTTTACCTCTTACAATATTATATATTTGTCATGTAATGGGATAACATATATCCATGTCAAATAGAGCAAAGTTACCTAATGACATAAAAAGTTGGAGTATGATAAAATAATATAAGTAGACAGTTGGAAGTATGATTTGCACATACAAAGACAATGATTTAAGAGTAAACCAAATTATTAACAGCATTTATCCCTGATGGTCTGTATCTTCCATAACTGACAACAATATTCTTTCATACATGCTCTTCTAGAACTCGTCACTCCTGCATTCCTGGTGGCTCAGTGGTAAAGAATCTGCCTGCAGTGCAGGAGACCTGGGTTCTATCCCTTGTCAGGAAGAGCCCCTGGAGAAGAGAATGGCAACCCACTCCAGTATTCTTGCCTGGAGAATGCCATGGACAGAGGAGCCTGGTGGGTTCACAAAGAGTTGGACAAGACTGAGCAATTAACACACACACAATCAAGAGGGAGATGTCTGTGTTCCCTGCTCTTGAACCTGGACAGGCTGGCATGACTGCTTGAATAATAACACTGTGTGGTTTCCAAGGCAAGGTAGTAAAAAGCAATATATACCTGGCTTTCTCTCTCTGTTGGGACCCATGCCGTTGGTGCCCCCGGCGTACCATGTAAGCAGTCCAGCTATTGTGAACACACCACACTGGAGAGATCACAGAGACCAAGAGAGGTGCCAAACAAGGCCCAGCTATCCCAGCCTGGAGTATGTTTGAGCTCTCCTAACCTGGGCATCAGACACAGAGGTGAGAGCGCCTTCAGATGACTCCAGATGAGAGATCCAAAGTGAGCCATTTAACTGAGCCAATTCCCAGAACCCTTAGAGGATAATAAATAATAATCATTATTGTTGTTTTAAACTACTACATTTCAGGAAGGTCTCTTACAAGCAATGGACAGAAATCAGAGTAGAATGTGTTGGGAAGAAGAGGGGGAAGCTATGCTTTTTATTTTACACATACTTTTCTATTGCTTGAGTTCTTTTTTATACAATAACTTCAAAAGCAAAAAAATTTTTAAGGTCCTTAGATCTCCCACTGTTCAGGTTTAAAAAAAAAAGGTGGGGGGAATCTTCTATCCTTAGAAGACAGTGAACCTAAACTTTCTACTCTGACCATTCTTAACTACTGTCATTACTACCAGCATTCTATTTGTGAGGAACTTAAGACTCAGCAATCTATCAAGTGCTAATTACTATTTTTAAGCGCGGATCTGAGAAATTACTGAGTTGAAAATAACTCAGGTATAGTACTGAGATCTTTAACTCAGGGTTGAGTACTCCTTTTGATCCTATCAAAACCAAGCCATAAGCTTCCTAGAGTCTACGTGGATGATAATATGTAGTCAATACTGGTTGGATGAATGAGCCGAAATAAATGAACTATGAAAATTAAAGGAGAAGAGAAAAGAATGGCAGAGATAGATGAGCCAATAAGAGACACAAAAACTTTACACTCCACCTAAGAATCCAATCCATACACATGAAATGAAAACCAATATATTTAAAACGTGATATACTTATAAGTAAATACAAAAAGTTATATACACTAGTAACTGAGTATACAAATGTAGCTTCTATATGGAGAAAATGAACTGGTCTGAGCATGACAAGGTTCACTGGAAAATGTCTCCTTAGAAAGAGAAGGCTTTAAATAGGTCTTATTAAGAACATTTAAACTAGCAAGATAAGCATATACAAACATATTAAACAGAGAAAGTGGTATGTATCAAGAAATAAAGGATGAAAAAATACAGCAGAAAGAAAGGTAATTTACTTGACTCTAACAAAGAAAACATCTTTAGAAATAAGAAAACAGAATGCTAGTAAGGGAGGGAAGAAAATGTTAGAAAACCTTAAAAAAAAAAAAAGCAAATACAAGGATTAAAAACAGGGATATAACACAATTCGAACTAAGGTACTTCTTGAAAGACTGGATGAAAAGAGCTTGATGACAATTATTCTAACAGGACTGTGCAGGAAGAGGCAGGAAGGCCAGTTTCACTAGTGCAATCATCTCAGGGAGCAGGGGTGAGGATGGCAACTATGGATGTAAAAAGGACAAGAATGATCTAAGAGACATGATGAGGAAAAAATCAGCAGAACACTAAAGATAAATTGGACGGGGGAGGAGAGAGAGCAGTTAGAAAAGGAAAAGTACTAAAGGGGTGATTTAAAGGTTTCAAATGTAGGAACTCTTAAGATCAGAGGTAACTTTTAACAAGGAAGGAAGAAGACAATGGAAGGAAGAAGACCTGGACAGAAGGAATCTTAACTAGAAGGAAATAGCCATTTTTATCAAATGCAACTAAGGCCTACAAAAGTATAATTGAGGAAACAAATCACCAAAAAATAAGTTAGGAAGGGATGACTTTCAGCATATGAGAATTCTATTTACAGGAGAGAAGTAAATACCAGACACAGAAGCAGAGCCAACTAATAAAAAAGATGTCTTAATCTGTGCCCACCACTATCCTAAGCACTTTACAATACTTCTTGAAGCACTCACAGCAATTGTATAATGTAAGTACTATCATTTACTTCCAACGTACAGATGGAGAAACTGAGACACAGCAAGGATTTATTAAAGTTATAGAGTAAGTCATGGAGGCCAGACTTACACCTAAACCGTCTGGCTCCTAAGTCCATGTTCTCAACCAGCTCAATATCCTAGGATTATTTAAGACTGAGAATGATGGCAGATCCTCCCAAAAGTGACGAATTAAAGCTGTGAGAGCAAAATTTCAAGAGATGGTTGCTATACAAAAAGGCATACTATGAAAAAATCTTGTTTAATGGATATAGAAAACTGCTGCTGCTGCTGCTGCTAAGTCGCTTCAGTCGTGTCCGACTCTGTGCGACCCCATAGACGGCAGCCCACCAGGCTCCTCTGTCCCTGGGATTCTCCAGGTAAGAACACCGGAGGGGGTTGCCATTTCCTTTTCCAATGCATGAAAGTGAAAAGTGAAAGTGAAGTCACTGAGTCATGTCCAACTCTCAGCGACCCCGTGGACTGCAGCCCACCAGGCTCCTCTATCCATGGGATTTTCCAGGCAAGAGTACTGGAGTGGGGTGCCATTGCCTTCTCCAATATAGAAAACTAGGAGAGATTTATTGAAGGGAAAAAAAAAAAGGCAGGAGGGGGGAGAATGCCTTAGCAATTGGAACGTGAAAATATAAAAGTTTAAAAAATGAACTGATGATATAACCATTAAAGGCTTGATGTTTGGGCATAATAATCATTAAGCATAACAACTAGAAAAACACCTTACTTACCCAGAACACATTCCGCATCACAATGTATATATGCCGCATCTTCTTAATCCATTCACCTTGCGATAGACATTTAGGTTGTTTTCATGTCTTGGTTATTATAAATAATACTGCTATGAACATTGGAAGTCATCTTTTGTTAAGGCTAATACCACTGGGTGCTCTACACAAGGAGGATTAAACTCATGTTTGTAACGCAGAGTATCTATCTATGTACTGCTAGACTTGACATGTTTAATTGAATACCCTCTTCAATCCCTACAACAGAGTCCTCCTGCATCCTACTCACCAAAGCCACAGAACAGGAACACACATCTAACTCAGGGCCATGCACTGCATTCAGATTACTCTCTCACCAAGAGAATTTAAAGAAATATTAGGAGGTAAGCTTTCAGTTCAGTTCAATTCAGTCACTCAGTTGTGTCCGATTCTTTGCGACCCCATGAACTGCAGCACACCAGGCCTTCCTGTCCATCATCAACTCCTGGAGTTCACTCAGACTCACGTCCATCGAGTCAGTGATGCCATCCAGCCATCTCATCCTCTGTCGTCCCCTTCTCCTCCTGCCCCCAATCCCTCCCAGCATCAGGGTCTTTTCCAATGAGTCAACTCTTCGCATGAGGTGGCCAAAGTACTGGAGTTTCAGCTTCAGCATCAGTCCTTCCAGTGAACACCCAGGACTGATCTCCTTTAGGATGGACTGGTTGGACCTCCTTGCAGTCCAAGGGAAAGCTTTAGCTTTAGCCGAAGGGAAAAGAGCAGTTCAAATCAGTGACATGGCAAACCAAATGCACCTACAAGTCAAAGTTATGAAGAAGCAGAAACTGAAAAACTGTAGCAAGGCAAACAGAAGTGGAAGGGAGAAACGGGAAAGGCAGATGGAGCAGACCCGGAAAGAGAGGGCAAGGCAAGGAACCATAAATCCCCAGAATGAGACAGAGACACTAGCTTCTCAGACCCTAACAGTTTCCCCATCTGTACAAGGTCTAGTTGTTCTTTATCAACGGAAGAGAACCGAATCGCTACCACAACCTCGCCTTCAAGCCAAACAACTCCTGATTAAAGCACTATTCTTTTTAGAATGCACATGAAGACAATATAAAAAGCTGGCAACAGACAAATCCAAAGAGAAAAAAAAAAGTGAATCAGGAAGAAAGTGAAATCTCGGATAGTGTCAGGAAGCATTTAACAGGAGGCTTCCAGTGTGCTGTTTTGGATCTGTCAGGAATTCTCTGTTCCTTATTAATTTCTGAATATTCAGGAATTAAGAGGAGAGGCAAGCCTCTCCCGGGGGCTGAGGAATCCAGGCATTTCCTTCATTAGTTTTTCTATAGAGTGATAAGTACCCGCTTCCTTTTTATGAACCATATGGGAAAAGAGGTTATTTACAACTCTCTCTTTCATATGGATGACCTCATGTTTTCTTGATAACTTGTAAGTTTTGATTTTACCTCTGCTGAAAATAGCTATCTTGTAAGACAGTATAAATACCTACACAATGTTGAATAAAACACCTTTGCTCCATCAGAGCTCAGGTCCCCATGTCTTGCTTTCTCTTTTTTTTTCTCTCTCTCTCAGGCTACTTCTTGGGAGCGCAGAGGCCATCTGAGTTCACTTTCCTGTCCGGGCTTCTAAGATCCTCTGGAGAAGGCACTCTGCGCCTTCACCCCATTGAGAGGGCGCCTGAGGCCTCCGTGAACAGAGCAAGCCCCACGCAGGGGCTTTATTGGCTTTCTGTGTAAACCAAGGAATATCAGCCTCTTTCTCTCCTTTATCTTCTTATCGTCGACTCTGGACCACCAGGTGATAGCCAGTAAGTTTTCTAAATATGAATCTGAGTTATCAGGAAGAACCACCAATATTTACCATATTCTTACCAATGAAACAAATTAAAATTTAATTGATGTTTTCAAAGCAAGTATCAGTGTAGACCAAAAAACTGTCTCAAATCCACAGGAGACAAAAACCACATGATATATCTTTTCTGTTAACGTATTTGAAAATATTTTGTAAGCCTGTTTAAAGCAGATCTTTGTTGTTTGAGGTCTGTAATAATCAGTGATACGTTGGATTAACAGCCTCATTTTTGAAGACAGGCTTTATAACTCACACAGCTGATAAAGGGGAGGCAAAGGACAGCTCCTTAACTAGTCTTTAACCTAATGGCTCTTTCTTGTACTAGACTAATAAAAGTATCTTTACCACTTTTTTCCTTCTAAAGGTATTTTCTCTGAAAACAATTTTTGAACCTTCTTTGAAGAGAATTCCCTTGTAACAAATCCAAATAAAACTAAAACATGAGCTCATAATCAATTAATCCAACAAGTTTGCATCAACACTGTCAAAGACTAGACTAACGTTAGAATAACTGATTTTGTTTACCCAATACTGATTCTAGCATATGTCCTCTGTGGCAAGAAATATCACCTAAGCCTTGAATGCATTTAAATCATACACATTTGATTTATAGAAATTTTTAATATTACTGTTACCTTTTACTAAAAAGTTTAACAAGTACTGATATTAAAAATCTTCAATTAAGAAAAGCTTGGCAATTTTTAAATTCTTACAAGAAAGTTTAATTGGAATTTTCCATAAAAACTTTCAAGATATGCCAAAAGAACTTCCAAACTACAAAAGGCAAGAGTGAAATTATTGATCCAATAATTGGTATGTTTCTTCTTAGTTATACTGACAAAAGAACAAAATTTACGAATAAAGAGGGATCATTCAATCTCTGGAGTGACAGAAGAGTTCTGTATCTTGACTATGGTGGTGGTGGCCACATGTGTGATAAAATGGCAAAGTCCTACACACACACACACACACACACACACACACACACACAGACACACACAGACACACTACCAATGTCAATTTCCTGGTTTTAATACTGCACTAAAGTTATGTAAGATGTAACCAGTAGGGGAAACTGAGTGAGAGGTACTGGGACCTCTCTATTTTTCAACTGCCCATGAATCTGCAATTATTTAAAGATTAAAAATAAACAAGTAAACAAATAGCTTTTAATCAATGACAACAAAAATACTATATATATTTTAAAAATTAACCTAAATCCCCTATTCAACAGACTGGAAAACTGAGACCTAACCAGGTAATACAAACTTTCACTGTCAGTAATAGAGTAAAGGCACTTAACTGAAATGCTGTCAACTAAGAAACATAAAATGAGAAGTAACCAATCGCTGGCAGTCATCAACAATATCTTGTTTAACCAAAGATGATCAAGTCGGCTGATGCTTGTGTTGCATTAAAATGGAACCAATATTTTTTAAATTATTACATTTTATTGAAGGAAGAAACTTTTTCTGAGGGGGGGGGAACTCAAAAACAAATTTATATTTAACCTTAGAATTTGCACATCTGAAGCAAAGTGAGTTTACTGAAAAGCAGGACACAGTATTCCAAATAAGATCATGCCATCTTTACAGAGAGGTCTTCCTCAGACAACAAAGTGTACAACTATTCCTGTACCGAATGGCTCTAAACAGCTATAATATAAAACTAAACATAGGCTGGCTACCTTTGATTCCAGAAAATGGATTTTCAACCAGATAAAGTTAATACTTAGAATAGCTACTTTCAAGTTCCCCATAGTTAACAATTATGTTCCATGAAGGCAAATGCTGGCTAAATTGGTGGCTGCCAACTACAGTCATAATATAGCCTCCTACAAAAATTACATTCTAAAGTCTGAACTGACACCTTAGCTGCCACCCTGTGTCCTCTAGACAATGATTTTGGGTAGCATTTATCCTTACGAGACTCAGTTTGGTAAATACAAGTCATCCTTTCTCCTCGAGAGAAATGGGATACAGACACAAATCACCATATATGCATCATCTACCACTTTGGAAAATCAGCCTGAAGCAGTGGAGCCACCCAACCTCAAGCATAAACATCAGCAGGTAAATGAAACAGATGTCTGTCTAAAACGTGGCTTCCAGATCATATAAAGCAAGTATTCAACTGTCCGAATTGCAATGTAAAGAAAATACATTACCTGAAATGGAACAAGAATTCAGATTTCGGGGGGTGGAACAGAGGGGGAAAGTGGAAGAAAACTACACAAAGTTAATAGGTCTTTACTGAAGTTATGAGACAACAAGTCAGATTAACAGGGGGAAATTTAGGTTAGAAACTTAAGCATGTATTAATGGGGCTAAGAAAGCGAATTTTAAAATTGTACCCTGAATTAGGCTATAGTTTAACTAAAATTACTTTTTATTTTGGGAGAAAAAACAGAAGTCACAGCAACAGACTAGGGAGGCATAAACATAGCAATAATACTTGAAAGGTCACAATTCTTTACTTCTGAAGACATTGCTAACAGCTGCAGCTCTCACAAATGAACATCCAACCCTGTGTATGCTAAAGAGGTTTGTTTGGCATCAATCGCTAAGGCCTATAGGGTCTGGAATTGGTAATGATAAAATATAAGGCAGGAACAGGAGCATAAAATATCTGGTATAATACGATATAGTCAACATTTACCATATGTCGACATCATTCCAAGAGCTCACAGTAATCCTATGAAGTAAGGACTATTTCTTCCCATTCAACAGGTGAGAAAACTGAAGCACAGATTAAATGATATGCCTAAGGTCACAATTCTTGGAAGAAAAGTTATGACCAACCCAGATAGCATATTGAAAAGAAGAGACATTACTTTGCCAACAAACGTCCGTCTAGTCAAGGCTTTGGTTTTTCCAGTGGTCATGTATGGATGTGAGAGGTGGACTGTGAAGAAAGCTGAGCGCCGAAGAATTGATGCTTTTGAACTGTGGTGTTGGAGAAGACTCTTGAGAGTCCCTTGGACTGCAAGGAAATCCAACCAGTCCATTCTGAAGGAGATTAGCCCTGAGTGTTCTTCGGAAGGACTGATGCTGAAGCTGAAACTCCAGTACTTTGGCCACCTGATGCGAAGAGTTGACTCATTGGAAAAGACTCTGATACTGGGAGGGATTGAGGGCAGGAGGAAAAAGGGACTACAGAGGATGAGATGGCTGGATGGCATCACCGACTCGATGGACGGTGAGTCTGAGTGAACTCCGGGAGTTGGTGATGGACAGGGAGGCCTGGCGTGCTGCGATTCATGGGGTCACAAAGAGTCGGACACGACGGAGCAACTGAACTGGACTGAACTGAAGGTCACACAGCTAGGATGGGGCAGAGTCAAGATTTGGAACAGGTGGAATGGTAATATGTCTTTACCTGCAGGCTAAGGAGCCAATTAAGGATTATAAGCCAAGTATGCTGCTCTGCTGCTGCTAAAGTCACTTCAGTCGTGTCCGACTCCAGGCAAGAACACTGGAGTGGGCTGCCATTTCCTTCTCCAATGCATGAAAGTGAAAAGTGAAAGTGAAGTCGCTCAGTCGTGTCTGACTCTTAGCGACCCCATGGACTGCAGCCTACCAGGCTCCTCTGTCCATGGGATTTTCCAGGCAAGAGTACTGGAGTGGGGTGCTATTGCCTTCTCCGAGCCAAGTATGACTAACAAGCAAATTCACATTTTCTTTTAGCAAGATCTCTCAGGTGGGAGTGCATAAGGATGAAAGAAAAAAAAAAAACAAAAAACTGGAAACCTGAAGCTGAGTTAAGAGAGGGATGTGGAAAGACAGAAAGGACGAAGACCTGAATTAATGGAATAGCAACAGGATGAAAACAAGCGAATAGACAGATACAAAGGAGAAAAATTCAGCCTGACTTCATGATTGGAAAAGGGAGAGTGAGGATGAGTCTAAGCCTTCACTGACCAGGCCCAAACCAAAAGCTGCACATTTTCATGATCCTGTTACTTTATCAAAATCTTAAAGCAGAAAGGTTTAGTATTAAATCATCCTCTTCTCAACAACAGCACAGCATCTGACTTTATCCTCTTTTAAAAATGTAACTATATAACTTAAAATTACTGCCACCCGGCAACTCCACACTAATTGTTTAATATGCAGACAGTAAAGAGAGCTATAAAACCACATGCAGACCATCACTGAACATGGACAGAGAAGCTACAGAGTATGTGAGATTTAGCAAACATTCTTATATTTAGCACTCTAAATTTAAGGAAAATCTAAACACCCTTTAAATGGATCAGTATCATTTTATCCCTTAGAAGGGGCCTGCAGACAACTCCTGAGATTCAAAAAAAGTAAAACAACTCATAACTTCAAAGTTAAATCAATTATGTTTTTTCTCTTCTGTCTATAAATGCAAATAAACAAAAAAACCCACTATTTTTATAGTCTAAGTCAAGGATCCGTAAAATATTACATTTTGAAAAAATGTACTATAATGTACAAATGTACTAAAACGTACAATGAAAAAAATGTACTGAAAAAACTTACTATAACTTCAACCTTATTACCACTGTAAGGTAAAAACAACACTAAAGCCAGGCCCTTCCAGTAACTAAATGCTCTTGGAAAGTGTCCAAAACAATGTTAGTCAATTTCCAATTCATTTCATCTAAGATCAACAAAAACAAGTTATCTAAAACATTGGGTCATATTTAAATAGGCTCGCTCTAAAAGTTTTACATGACCGAATCACTCAGAAAAAAAATCTTTGTATTTTTTACTTAGGATGGTGCCTAAGACCAGTAAGTAACGGGATGGGGGTGGGGGGGAGAGGGGGGTGCTGCATCTAGGAATTTAATCACATATTACTTAATATTATTTTGAGAAAATTTTCAATACCACTAGCTTTCTTTTGGAAAGACGCAGACTTTGGCAGAATCTGCAAAAATCATGATTTGCAGTAATACTAAAAATCTCCATAACTTCTATAATGTGGACCAACGTGGTGGTGCAAACTCTGATTTCAAGCTTGAGTTTTTTAAAGCTTCTTGTTACTTGTGGTTCAGATTTCTTTTTTATGGGTTGTATGTCTGATAGGTATATACCAATTTCATACAAAAACAAACAAAGTTGCTTTATATGACACTTCAAACAAGCTGTGATTTATATACGTGAATGTACATATATGACACTTCAGACAAGCTGTGATTTCCACTCAAAGAGCTTTTTTATAAAGTTCTAGTAAATTGAGAAGTAAATGTCAACAGTTAAAAAAATAATCTAGCCAAACAGCAAAGGGAGCTATAAAATTAAACCTGGAAGTAAAAAAAAAAAAACCCTAAATAAAGCAGATACACAAAACGAAAAAATCTAGCACACTTGCATTGGACTTGTTAAAGTTTATCTATAAATGTTAACCTTTTTTAACAGTTGAGGAGTATATCAATTTTCACTTATGAAAAGTGACATCCTAGGATAAATGTCTAATACCCAAGAAAAATAAGTCAAGTTTAAAGATCTGCATACAAAAATACCAGAAGAAATGCACAGAAATGAAGAGAAAAAGCAAACATGGTTTTACAGGAAACATAGAAACCACCTGAAACGTTAAAAGTGGGATGGACTCACTATAATGATCAAAAGATCCAAAATGAACAAATTAAGCATAAATCCTCCCAGTGTGTTTAACATCTTCAGGAACAAGAAATGCCATCCAATCAATACTTGCTACAAAAACTGCCATAAACTGGTTACTTCTTTTTTTTTCAAACCATGAAACAAGGAAAGGTTTGTTGCAATATATTTGTAACTTACCAATACTGAGCTACTAAGTTTCTATTAGATGCTTCAACTAAGATCTGTGCTAAGAAGACTGAAATTTATTCAGACAGCAGTGAAAAATGAAGCCTCACTAAAGACACTGAGATAAAGCTGACCCCTAAAGGCTCCTTGGTGCACATTTGCAACCACAGTATTCACAGCACGCTGTACACTAAACTAGCAACAGATTGGTTAAAAACAGTTTGAATTTTCAACTTCTCATTATACAGGCAACATTTTTAGAAGCAATCATATTAAATAAATGTGTCTCTTTCACAGTTACCGGATGAAATTTTAAGCTGGACAGGGACCAATGCCCTGATTTTCTACTTTTTTCGTAAACCATATGACTTCCACATGCTGAGAATGTTTTATGCTTTAACCTGCAGTAAAGGCTTTACATCATTTTACTGCTCATTGCCTGAAATGCAACAGAATCACCCCATCCATTGCAAGGAATATATTTGGTTTCAACCAAACCACTAGTCAGAAAAAGTTTAATGAATGCTTTTCTCAGTAAGTAACTTTGCATTTCCATAGAATAAAACAAAATCTGAAGTGAGGATAGGGGGGAGGGAATATATTCTTATATTTCAAAGTTTTCCAACTCTAAACAAACATTTTAGCTTTTATATTTATAAAATAATCATTGAACATTAAGACACTGTTTAGTAGAATATCTTTCATCAGAAAAACACTGTTATATGGAGTTATATAGGATATTTCTCCAGTTTTTGCAAAGGTAATATTTCAGACTAAAATAGATTAAAACAAATAATTCTGGAAATTCTAGTTAATAACAAACTAAAACCTCAGCTTTGTATCAACACACTGTATATCCTAAATTTGAGATTTAGAAAAAAACACAATCTTTTTTTCTATTCAGGTCAATCTAAATAAATATGCTACCTCATACTTATAAGTCAGCTTATCTGTGTAAATGACCAACCACAGAAATTTCAAATCACAGGTTATAAAACATACCATATAATTACACATTGTGTAACTTCCAATTTTTAGAGTATCTAAGGTCCTTTTCTGATAGGTTCAAGAATTGATAAGCCAAATATGTAAATACATTAAATTCTCAGCAGTCGAAAAGACAAATTATGCCGATTTATTTAAAAGTCCGTTATACTAAAAATATATGACAAAAGAATGGTTATTGAAAAACTTACATTTCCGGGTGAAAGAAGTACAAATTATATTATGTTAATTCTTCTGGTGTAATGTTTTTAAATATTAAAGACTGTGAGAAACAAGAGATGTTGCACTCCTCTTCCCTTTGTAACTCCAATTGAAATTCGGGGGAAAAAATCAGAATTCAAATTTCCCAACCTCGACTTACACACTTAATTCAACTAGATCTAACTCAGCTGTTCAATTTTAAAATAAGTTTAACGCAAAGCACTACAATCTTGATGTGATAATTACCTGCGAAATAAATGCAAATTAAAACCAAATGCAGGTCCTCTTCATCGAAAGATGCATCTTACAGCAAAACCACTAAAAGCACAACCACATAGAACCAACTAAAGAAACAGGCATAGGAGGAAGCATGTCCATCAAAGAGAAATGTACCATGCCAGAACAGAAACGAAGCACCGAAGGGAGGGAGGGAGAGCAGGCAGGCAGGCAGGCAGGCAGGCAGGCAGAGAGAGAGAGACGACAGAGGTTTCCACACCTGCAGGATCCCATAGAAATTAACTAGTCACATCACTCTACCCTACATGATACGTAAGATTTTTAAAGCTTCAGGGTAAATAAAAACGGTAATCACTCTAAACCATCATTCAACTTTACATAGTACAGTATTTGTAATGCCAACTGCATTCTCCCCTTCACTCACCCAATGTTTCCTCTCGCTTCCATACCAGCTTTCAGCCAAATGCGAGACAGAACAGGGTGGGGTAGAAGAAAAATACAAGCTGCGCCTTTTAGCGAGTCCCCACGCACCCCCCTCAACAATTTCCAACAGTTTTTCCTACTACGAAAATAAGTCGCCCAACCACAGGATACACAACAGTCATTCCGTGTCTTCAGCAGACACACAGGGTCGCGTACACAAGTGGGCACTCCCGACCCCCCATCCCTCCGCCCCCGAATCTTAAGTAATGTTTCATCTATGGAAGGCGAAGACGACCAACGAGACCTACTGTTTCGGGGTGAGGATGGGTGGAGGACTCCTTTCCAAGTAGCCCCAATAGTGTAACCAAAACACGGTTCCGGAATAAAATATTAAGAACACTCTTCCTTTCCCACCTAGCTACCGACTTGAGGATGCAAAAAGCCATCTCCACCGCACCTCATCTCTCCCGAGGCGCCTGCCCTGAGTTGGCGGTGGAGCTGGGTCCCGGGAGACAGGGAGGAGTGTGAGCCGCCGATGGGACACAAACGAGTTGCTCCCCGAGGCCACCCCGCGCCGCGCCGCTAGCCCAGAGGTCCCGGAGCCGCACCTCGCGCACGCCTCTCCGCCCAGGCCCAGCTAAAAGCTCCGACTCCGGCTCTCGAACTTCCTCTCCTGAGACATTTATTCAAGGCTAACCCATCGCCCGAGTGCACGTCACCCAGTTTCAAACACAGCTCTGCACCCCAAACAAACCCGCGCACCTCAAATTCCCCTCACAGTTTCCCAAACTCCAAACTGGAGACCCCACCTCCAGGATTCAAACCTTCCGCCCACTGGGGAGGCAACCAGGGGGAAAGAGTTGGGAGCACCCGACGCCTTTCAATTACCGCCCCCACAAACTGCCCCACCCCAGACCCCGCGTCCGGGTCACCCCCGCGAAACCCCCCGCCTCCTCCTACCTCTCAGTTGGGCCGCTTAAGACACTCACCCCAGTCCACTCACTTACTCCCCCCAACACCGCCCCCCCCCACCCCCCAAAAAAAGTGAAGAGAAAGAAGTGAGGAAAGAGACTGGAGAGACTTGAGGCTTCCAAACCACTCGACTCACCTCAGAATGCTTGCTGAGTTCTCTCCGCCCGGCACAGCCCCCTCCCCAACGTCCCGGTACGAAGGGCTTGAGGTCTGAGGTAGGGAGGAGGGGAAAGCGGGAGGGGGAGGGGTGTCTTCCGCGTGGGGCGCCCGTCGGGAGGGGTCTGGGGAGGGGTTGAGGCCGGCGCAGGAAGAGGAGAAGGGGGAGGGGAGGCCCCTATCTCCCAGTCTCCCCCTGAAAAACCTCCCTTGTCTCAATCACATCAGACTGACTGTCTTTGTCTGGCTGACAACCGCCATATTGATATCAACAGCCCCGCTCCCACCTGCTGCCACCGGGCGGCCCTGGGAGTTGTAGTTTTTGTCTCCCTTGAGTAAAGGTGCTGGACTCTGCGTTCGGAGGCCCCAAGGAACTACAGCTCCCGGCAAGTACCGCGCCCGTGCACCTTCCCACAGGGAGGAGGGAAAAGGGGCGCCAGAGCCGTAGGGACTACACATCCCAGCATACCATGGACTCTGGACCCAGATGAGGGACATGATATCATGCTGAGGTGAAGAAGGAGGATGAATTGGCGGCGCGGATGAATTTGAGCTGACGGAAGGAGGCGTTCTAAGAGGAGAGGAAAAGGAAAGATGACCACGGTTCCCATGATGCACGGAGAGATGACTACATTTCCCATGATGCACCGGAAAAGGGGGCGTAGGGGAAAAAAAAGACTGCATGTCCCGCGATGCTCTCGGCGGGCCCGTGGTGGAGATTGAACCGGAAGACGCTTTCTGGGTTTGAGAAGTCGAGGAACTGCTACTAACCAGCCAAAAGTCCAGCATGAAACTGGTGAGTCTTCGCTCTTAGATCGGAGGGTATATCCTTTTGGAATTCGTCGTTTCCACCTTGGGAAGGGAACCGTCGCGGACGAGGGGTGGCAGGGACCTAGAAGGTGGGGTGAACCAAAGAAAGCTGATGTTTGTTGTTGAGTTTGAATTCCAACTCAGACCCTTCTCAGCTGCTAGATGTAATTCATCCCTCGGTTAGATAAGAGATTGAATCTTGTCACCTTTCTTCACAAACGAACCAAGGTTGGACTTTATGAGCCAGGTTTGATTTGTTTCTCGGCTGCCACGTGAGGGTTATAATTGGTACACTTCTTTCCACGGGATTGACACTTGAAGCGTTCCTTTTTACAGTTGTTGAAAAGGTTTGGTAACATGAACAGAGTTTAGAAAATTCTAGGCGAATCTTAATCTCTTATTAAATTCTCGGTTGTAGACTCCTAACTTCCCTTGATCATTCAAAGGAGGTCGAAGTCAGAGTGTGATCTTGGATGGTTTGAGTCTTAAATTCTGTATAAGATGAGCTGAGAGGAACTGTTACTGGCGTTACAGTATAGAGCTGTAGGGACTGCGTGAGCTAAGGTTATATGGAGCATGCCAGGATACCTGGAAAAGTTTTGCATTGCAAAACTTAGACGCTTGGCTTATAGGAAAGCTGCTCAGGCTTTTGTTTTGCGCCATTTAATTCTCAGTGTGCACAGATTTAACTAATTTACTCCAACTAATTAATTGGAATTAGTAGTAGCATAATTTGTGTAGAGAAGGTGTGAAATGCTGTTTCTCAGGCTTTAAAAGTCATGTTCCTGCAGCCAGCTATTGTCAGGCTTTACTTTCTGAAGTTTTTGAGGAAAAACAAAAGGTTTCTCTTAATTATTTGAGCATGCTTTTGCAAAGTACGTGTGTATGTACCCACACACGGTACAGGCATATATACTCTGCACAGTGTCAGCTGTTCTTTGAGATGGCAGAGAACATAAGAAAGGTGGATTCAATTCCAAAACTGTCTCTATCTAAACCTGTTTCTATTAGAAGAAGGGCACACAGATCAGTATACCTTGAGAGTGTCAATTTGCTTTGGGGTCAGTTTTCCAAACATTTCAAAATGCAGAATTGAAAGTGACCACCCTTGTCCTAAAGAAGCATACAATCTAATGTAGAAGATACAAAGTAATGAAAAAGTTACAATTCACTTCCATCTAGGTGAAGGGAGTCATCATGTTTAGGGTTTGGGGATTGAGAGGATACTGGGGGTGTGTGGGGGAGTCAGATACAGCTCCTTTGGAAAGGTAGTTCTTGAACTGATAAAAAGGTCAAGTGCGCTGGGGCCTTCCTTGAAGAGGGTTCAGCTGAGAGAAGCCAAAGAGCTTGGCACCTAAATGGTTGAAACACAGACCAGGTTTTGTCAATAAAAGATAAATCATGGTTGATGTGTGTGGTGCGAAGGCAGGCAAGTGGGAAGCAGGTTTCTTTTCCTATAACTCATTTGCTGAGTGTATCAGAGCTAGGGTTTAATTTACATATACTTTGGTTTGCTTATAAAATTCTCCTGCTTACTTTATTTAGAGATGTGAAAACGTGGAAAAGTAGAAACATTTTTTTCCTTTAAGAACCATAAAATGCCTCAGAGGAAGAGGAATTGTTCTATCTATACTCCTTCCCTCTTTATTGTTCATCCACCTAATAACTAAAACTCATTTGGTACTTGATGATTTATAATACAGGAGTATCTTTCAACACAGCAAAGTGGTTTCAGAAATATTGACAGCAAGTTAGACTTCTATTTTGTCATGCCTCCGATACAGTTGGGCTTTCCAGGTAGTGCTAGTAATGAAGAATCCACCTGCCAGTGCAGGCAACTCGAGATGCGGGTTCGATGCCTAGGTCAGGAAGATCCCCTGGGAATAGGAGATGGCAACCCACTCCAGTATTCTTGCCTGAAAATTTCATGGGCAGAGGAGCCTGGTGGGCTACAGTCCATGAGATTGAAAAGATTTGGACATGACTGAGAGTGACTAACACTTTCATTTTTTCTTTGTAATATCAGGCAACTTTTTTTTAAGGAAAATTCATCTTCAATTAATCAGGACAATTTTGAAAAGAACAGGAAAATTAGAAACATATCCTCTAGCACATTTTAGAGCCTATTCTCCTTTTAGTATCGATTGAGCTTAATTGGGTATACCCTGATGGCCAAATTCAGCAAAGCATAGAAAATTGAACTCACCAGGGTCTTTAACAAAAGACTTTGAGAGCGCCCCCCCCCAAAAAAAAACCCAAATTCATTGACAGAAATCACGTTTGAAACATCTGAACGTTAAAGTGAATAAAATAACTAGCGGTTCAAAAATGAATCATTTGTCACACTTCCTGTAGATAGATCCAGAGCTGGAGAGAATCCTCTAGTTTATTCAGTCAATAAGGATGTATTGTACAACCACAGTATACCCGTGGCATTCAAAGTTTTAATATTTTGCATGTTAACTATTGAATTTGACCCCAAGGATCAATGACATGGAATTATTTGTAATTTTGCTGAGACGAAAGTTTGAGTGTGATTTTAAGATGAATGGTAATCCTTAGTGAAATGAGCCTGATTGCCTCCAAATCCAGGACTTTCTGCAGTTCTGTTGCTCTCTTGTTAAAGATCTGAAAGAAAGGTCACTTAAACGCTCGTTGTATGCTATACTCTGAATTTGATGGAGAAAATTATGTGCTGTAGTTGTATTTATGAATTTAAAACCTCAATAAGGCCATGAGTTACTTTCTTCAGTGGTCTGGGCTCCTTTTTTACAAAATGCTGTTTCATTACTACTGGCTTGGGGCGGAGATGGAGAGGTGCAAACTTGTAACTCACCATTTTTCTTAACAAAGCAGATGGAGCAAAGAAATTGATTCATTCAGCTGAGGACAGATAAAGCACCAAGTGGAATTGTAGATTTGAAAGAAAATACTGGCTTGAAAGGGGCAAATCCTGCCTCAAGGTCAATTTAACAAACACATCCCTTTAAGCACATCCTTTTAGGAAGGGATGTGCTTAATCCTTACCTTGGATCTGAGAGCAGTGGATTCTTCCTGCAGTTTTAAGACTTGGAAAATCCTTTTGGCTTCTCAAACTTTGGACCAGGAACAGAAGATGGCTTGCTGTAAATAACAAACATAATTTTACCAGGACTTAATTCACCTCTTTCAGTACAATTGTTAAAATGTCAACCTGGTTTCACTAGCTCTGTGTTTCTCTTTGCTAGTTGATTAGAGTGCCCTCGTGTGTCTCTATGGTGTAATGTCATTTCAAGCTTTCAAAAGGCCCTTTCTATCACCACCTCAGTATGATAGGATTTTTTTCCGTTTAGAATGTTTTCCTCAAGCTCTGAAAACTGACATAAGGCCGGACCACTGTTCAGTTGTGCTCTGGGCTTAAACTGGATATTTTACTCTTGGGCATTTCTAAGTCCTGATGGTGACTGAAGATTAAACCTTTTATACTTAAGGCAAAAAATATATATATACACCAAGGTGAGTAACGAATTAAAAGGAAAACTTTATATTTGTGTATATGTAATAGGGCTTCCCTGGTGGCTCAGATAGTAAAGAATCCACCTGCCAATCCAGGAGACCCGGTTCCATCCCTGGTCAGGAAGATCCCCTGGAGAAAGAAATGGCAACCCACTCCAGTATTCTTGCCTGGAGAATCCCATGGACAGAGGAGCCTGGTGGGCTGCAGCCCATGGAGTTGCAAAGAGTTTGACACGACTGAGCACACACACAATCTGACATACAATACAAGCATGACAGCATTGCTGCTGCTTTTAACTGTAGTAACACGTTTGTTTTGTAACTGGTTTGCTCTGGGGACTCAGATTCCTCTGCCACTTACTGTGACAATCGGCAAAGGGTACTTGAAGGTCTAGGACCAGGAGTGCAGCATGGCCACGGAACCAGCATTCCAAATGGAAAGTTCGCTCCTGGCTTACCAAATACCAACAGAGGTCCAGGCAGAAACTGCCCTTCAGTCATCATCACTCATTTATTCATTCACCAGATCTTCCTGAACACCTGCCTTCTCTGTGCTAGGCATTGCTTAAGGTAATGCATATGTTCCAGTGGATAAAACAGATTCACTCCCTGCCTTTATGGGAAATAAAGTCTAGCAGGCCCACTGTGCAGCTCGACAGTATTATAGTGAACTTTCTGATGGAGAGATGTCACTGGGCCCTGACTTCAGTAGATTTTTTTTTTTTAATACTTATATATTTATTTGGATGTGTTGGGTCTTAGTTGTGGCACACAGGATCTTCTTGCGTCAGGCTGGATCTTTCATTGCAGTGCATGGATTCCCTAGTTGCAGTGTTTGAGCTCCAGAGTGTAGCTGCAGCAGTAGGCTTGGTTGCTTCTGGGCAAATGGGGCCTTGGCTCCCTGAGCAGGGTTCACACCGGTGTCCTGTGCATTGCAAGGCAGATTTTTAACCACCAGGGAGGTCCCTCAAGTACTTTTTAAATTTAAATGTTCTTGGTGTTCAGTCACTAAGTCATGTCTGACTCTCTGTGACCCCATTGACTGCTGCATGCCAGGCTTCCCTATCCTTTACCAGCTCCCAGAGTTTGCTTGAATTCATGTGCATTGATTTAGTGATGGAATCCAACCATCTCATTCTCTGTTGCCCCTCCAAAAATGTACTTAATGGTATCCTAGAAGATTCCTCCTTAATATTGTAACAGACATGGCCAGCTTGCCCTCTGGCGTAACCATTGTACCAGTAGTGTATGAGAGTATATTTCCCCACCCTTGCCAAGTATATCATCTGTTTCTTTAACTATATGTCTTACTAATGTAACTGTCTCCTTTATGAGTTCTCACATCCTCTTGTCCCTTAGATTGAGCCACATTTAGTAAAAGGTCCTTACGGTAGTGATGTGTGGATGTAGGAAAGTGTGTCAGATCTCTTCAGATAAAAAGGTGGTGCCATAAGAATCTTTTTTTTTTTTTTTAACTTTTAATTTTATACTGGAGTAAGCAGGAGACCCATGTTCAATCCCTGGGTCCAGAAAATCCCCTGGAGAAGGAAATGGTAACCCACTCCAGTATTCTTGCCTGGAGAATCGCATGGACAGAGGAGCCTGGCAAGCTGATTCCATGGGGTCACAAAGAGTCAGACACAACTTGGTAACTAAACAGCAAAACAGCCGATTAATTTAGGTGAACAGCGAAGGGACTCAGCCACACATGTATGTGTATGCATTCTCCCCTCACTCCTCTCCCATCCAGGCTGGCACGTGGCATTGAGCAGAGTTCCCTGTGCTATACAGTAGGTCCTTGTTGGTTATCCATTTTAAATATAGCAGTGTGTACTTGTTGGCTAGTAACAATCCTCAAAAGGAACTTTTCAAAGAACCTGTGGTGTTGCTTTGAAAGCACTGATGGATGGCAGCAGTAATTATTATGACAGTATTATTGGGTCTGGCAGATCGGAGAAGCAGCTGGGTCAGGCGTGCCTCAGTGGCTGAGGAAACCCCACACCCCGCAGAAAAGAGGATGACCAGTGACGTGAAGCTAGGAGTTGGGGCATCAGGAAGGGCTAAGTCAGAAGGGTAGGTGTCAGAATTGTCAGAGATTCTGAGAAAAAGGCAAGAATGCTAACGGAGAGGATAAAGGGGAACAGGAAAGACTGTAAGAGAAAGGAGTTGGCTTGAGAGCACCAAGGGTCTCAGCGATCAAGACTGAACTGTGATGGGAACTTGACTGTGAGAATAATAAGGAAGTTTCAGTTGTCCTAGTTGACCCGTATATCTGAAGGAAATGCCCTAAGGGTCTAAAACAGTTAAATTTATAGAAAACACAAACTTTGAACTTTGGCTCTCTCATGGATAGATAATCAGGTAGATGGTGTTAAAGAAAGCCATTCTTTAATAGAAATTGCAAAACTAACACTCTTTTTGCCCTTAAGGTACAGTTTATTTTTCATCACTCATGCTTGTGAAGGGGATAGGGAAGGTGAATAATAAAAGGTCTTACATAATCTATTCGTCAGATTTATGGCTTAAGCAAAGATTGGCCTTTCCTGAATACATTATTTCTGCATTTTTCTCTTCCAGTAAAATAGAGAAATGCATAATTAGATGCTCTAATTTAGTAAGTCTTCTCATTTTTTTTAATCAGCCTGTGAAAATACAGGTAAACAAGCAGTAGTGTTAATAATGTAAAAGCTATTATAATTGTTACTTTTGTGCATTTTTAATTTTTAAGTTTTTCATAATAATGATTATTATTTGTTACTGCACGTGGGTTTTCTCTAGTTGCGGTGAGTGAGGCTGCTCCCTAGTTGCCGGGTGCAGGCTTCTCATTGCAGTGGCCTCTCTTGCTGCAGGGTAGAGGCTCTAGATGCCCAGGCTTCAGTAGTTGCAACATGCAGGCTCAGTAGCTGTGGCACACGAGCTTAGTTGCCCCGAGGCATGTGCACCAGGGATCAAACCCACGTCCCCTGCATTGGCAGCCGGATTTTTATCCACGCTGCCACCAGGGAAGTCCTTCTTTTACATTTTTAAAATAGCTTTATTGAGGTATACTTACCGTACAACAAAACTCATACATTTAAAAGGTACGATGCAGTGACTTTTAGTAAATTTACAAAGTTGTGCAACAGCCACCACAATCCAATTTTAGAATATTTTCATCACTCCAGAAAGATCCCTTGAGCCCATTAGCAATCCTCATAACTACCTCCAGGCGCAGGCAACCACTGATCTGCCCTGTCTTGTAGATTTGCCCTTTCTGGTCATTTCATATGAATTGACTGATGGGATACACAGTCTTAGGTGTCTGACTTCCAGCATGTATTGCTCAGTCATGCTCTACGTGAACATGTCACATTTTGTGTATCCATGTACCATGTCGATAGATATTTGGATTGTTTCCACTTTGGGATGTTAATACTGTGTGGACGGAAGTGTTTGTTTCTGACTTCTCCATTTTCATTTTTTTTTCTGGCTTGTTTGCACTGGCCGGAACCTCCAATACAATACTGAATGGAAGTGGAGCAAGCTGGGGTGCCAGGCTTTTTCCCCCTTCCCAGTCTTAGGGAGAAAGCATTCAGCCTTTCACCTCTGAGTATGATAGACGCTGTCGGGTTTTGCTTTTTATTTATGGCGGTGCTGGGTCTTCATGGATGCTCAGGCTTTTCTCTAGTTGTGGTGTGCGGGCTTCTCGTTGCGGATCACGGGCTGTGGGGTACGTTGGCTCAGGAACTCTGCCGTGTGGACTTAGTTGCCCCAAGGCATGTGGGATCTTCCTGGACCAGGGATCAAACTGCATTTGGCAGGAAGATTCTTACCCACTGGACCAACAGGGAAGTCCTGAGCTGTAGGGTTTTTTTCTTTTTTTAAAGATACCTTTATCAAGTTCAGGATGTTCCCTTCTAGCCCTAGTTGGTTGATCATTTTTATCATGAATAGGTCTTGGATTTTATCAAATATTTTTCCTGTGTGTATCAAGAGGATCATGTGGTTTTTGTCCTTTTTTATATTAATATAGTATATTACCTTTGTTGAATTTTGAATGTTAAATCTGTGTTGCATTCCAGGCATAATTACCAGTTGATCATGAGGTAAAATCTTTTGCTGATGTTCCTGAATTTGTTTTGCTGATATTTTGTTGATGGTTTTTACATATATATTCATGAGAGAAATTAGTCTGTAGTATTTTTTTGATGTCTTTGTCTGGCTTTCATATCAGTAATATTGTTCTCTCAGAATGAGTTGGGAAATACTCTCTCTTCCTCTGTATTCCAAAAGAGTTTGTGTGAAGAACTGGTATTATTTTCTCTTTTAATGCTTGGTAGACTTCATCAGTGAAGTCATCTGGGCCTGGGCTTTTCTGGGAAGATTTTTAATCAGCTATGTCCATTTCTTTACCTGCTGTAGTTCTCTTCAGATTTTCTATTTGTGCATTACATTTATTTTAATTGTGATAAAATACCCACAACATAGGATTTACTATTTTAACCATTTTTAAGTGTACCGTTCAGCTGGAAACTCCAGTGCTTTGGCCACCTGATGCAAATAACTGACTCGTTTGAAAAGACTCTGATGCTAGGAAAACTGAAGGTTGGGGGAGAAGGGTATGACAGAGGATGAGATGGTTGGATGGCATCACCGACTCAATGGATATGAGTTTGAGTGAATTCCAGGAGTTGGTGATGAACAGGGAGGCCTGGCGTGCTTCAGTCCATGGGGTCGCAAAGAGTCAGACACGACTGAGCGACTGAACTGAACTCAGTGACTTCAAGCGCAATCACACTGTCGTGCAGCCCCACCATCCATTTCCAGACACTACTTGGCATCATATCTTCAGGGTTCATCCGTGTTGTGGTGTGTGTCAATTTCTTTCCTTTTTAGGGTTGAATACCACATAACTGTTTATCTACTCATCTGTCAGTAGACACTTGGCTTGTTTCCCGCGTTTGGTTGTTGTGGATAAAGCTGCTGTGAACATGGGTGTGCAAGTGTCTATTCAAGTCTGGGCTTTCAGATCTTTTGGGTGTATGTCCAGTTGAATTGCTGGATCATACAGTAATTCTAAGTTTCACTTTCTGAGGAAGCAGCATGCTGTTTCCCATAGTGTCTATACCTGCACATTTTATTGAATGCATTCCCACCAACATTGCACAGAGATTCTGATTTCTCCGCATCTTCACAACTGCCCAACGCTTGTCGTTTTCTCTTTGTTTAGGTAATAGCTGTCCTACAGGGTGTGGGCCATCAGGGCTTCCCCTTGGCTCAGCAGTAAAGAATCTGCCTGCAGTGCAGGGGACACGGTTAGATCCCTGGGCCAGGAAGACCCCCTGGAGAAGGAAATGGCAACCCACTCCAGTATTCTTGCCTGGAGAATCCCCCGGACAGAGGAGCCTGCTGGGCTACAGTTCTTGGGGTCTCAAGAATCAGTCAGACATGACTTAGCAACTAAACAATAACAATGGATGTGAAGGACTACTCACTATGGTTTTGATTTACATTCCCCTACTGTTTAGTGATTTTGAGCATCTTTTTGTTTTGTTTTTTTTAAGATAGGTAATACATGCATATTGCTTAATTTAAAAAAGCCTGTACACAAGTTTTAAAAGGAAAAAGATCCCTTACTACCTTTATCTTTCTCCCCAAGAGCAATCTCAGTTGTCAGTTTCTTGTGTATACATCAGAGAGATTCTGTGGAAATATACACATTTGCGTAATTTGCAGCCCTCCGTTTTTCACATGGACGTTAAGATGCTGCCCTCTCTAGTTTTGCATGTTTCTTTTTCTTTGAGTTAGAAATACATTTCAGAGATCATTTCATATCAGTATGTAGAGCAGCTTCATTTTAAAATGAACACTCCAAGCCATATGATCATCTCAGTAGATGCAGAGAAGGCCTTTGACAAAATTCAACATCCATTTATGATAAAAACTCTCCAGAAAGCAGGAATAGAAAGAACATACCTCAACATAATAAAAGCTAATATGACAAACCCACAGCAAACATTATCCTCAGTGGTGAAAAATTGAAAGCATTTCCCCTAAAGTCAGGAACAAGACAAGGGTGCCCACTCTCACCACTACTATTCAACATAGTTTTGGAAGTTTTGGCCACATTAATCAGAGCAGAAAAAGAAATAAAAGGAATCCAAATTGGAAAAGAAGAAGTAATACTCTCACTGTTTGCAGATGACATGATCCTCTACATAGAAAACCCTAAAGACTCCACCAGAAAATTACTAGAGCTAATCAATGAATATAGTAAAGTTGCAGGATGTAAAATCAACACACAGAAATCCCTTGCATTCCTATACACTAATAATGAGAAAATAGAGAAATTAAGGAAACAATTCCATTCACCATTACAACAACAACAACAACAAAAATACTTAGGAATATATCTACCTAAAGAAACTAAAGACCTATATATAGAAAACTATAAAACACTGGTGAAAGAAATCAAGAGGACACTAATAGATGGAGAAATATACCATGTTCATGGATCAGAAGAATCACTATAATGAAAATGAGTATACTACCCAAAGGAATCTATAGATTCAGTGCAATCCCTATCAAGCTACCAATGGTATTTTTCACAGAACTAGAACAAATAATTTCACAATTTGTATGGAAATACAAAAAACCTCTAATAGCCAAAGCAATCTCGAGAAGGAAGAATGGAACTGGAGGAATCAACCTGCCTGACTTCAGGCTCTGCTACAAAGCCACAGTCATCAAGACAGTATGGTACTGGCACAAAGACAGAAATATAGATCAATGGAACAAAATAGAAAACCCAGAGATAAATCCATGCACCTATCTTTGACAAAGGAGGCAAGAATATACAATGGAGAAAAGACAATCTCTTTAACAAGTGGTGCTGGGAAAACTGGTCAACCACTTGTAAAAGAATGGAACTAGAACACTTTCTAACACCATACACAAAAATAAACTCAAAATGGATTAAAGAACTAAACGTAAGGCCAGAAACTATAGAACTCGTAGAGGAGAACATAGGCAAAACACTCTCCAACATACATCATAGCAAGATCCTCTATGACCCACCTCCCAGAATATTGGAAATAAAAGCAAAAATAAACAAATGGGACCTATTAAAAGCTTCTGCACAACAAAGGAAACTATAAGCAAGGTGAAAAGACAGCCTTCAGAATAGGAGAAAATAATAGCAAATGAAGCAATTGACAAACAACTAATCTCAAAAATATACAAGCAACTCCTACAGCTCAATTCCAGAAAAATAAATGACCCAATCAAAAAATGGGCCAAAGAACTAAATAGACATTTCTCCAAAGAAGACATACAGATGGCTAACAAACACATGAAAAGGTTCTCAACATCACTCATTATCAGAGAAATGCAAATCAAAACCACAGTGAGGTACCATTTGATGCCAGTCAGAATGGCTGCTATCCAAAAGTCTACAAGCAATAAATGCTGGAGAGGGTGTGGAGAAAAGGGAACCCTCTTACACTGTTGGTGGGAATACAAACTAGTACAGCCACTATAGAGAACAGTGTGGAGATTCCTTAAAAAACTGAAAATAGAACTGCCTTATGACCCAGCAATCCCACTGCTGGGCATACACACCGAGGAAACCAGAATTGAAAGAGACACATGTACCCCAATGTTCATCGCAGCACTGTTTATAATAGCCAGGACGTGGAAGCAACCTAGATGTCCATCAGCAGACGAATGGATAAGAAAGCTGTGGTACATATACACAATGGAGTATTCCTCAGCCATTAAAAAGAATGCATTTGAATCAGTTCTAATGAGGTGGATGAAACTGGAGCCTATTATCCAGAGTGAGGTAAGCCAGAAAGAAAAAACACCAATACAGTATACTAATGCATATATGTGGAATTTAGAAAGATGGTAACGATAACCCTGTATGTGAGACAGCAAAAGAGACACAGATGTATAGAACAGTCTTTTGGACTCTGTGGGAGAGGGCGAGGCTGGGATGATTTGGGAGAATGACATTGAAATATGTATAATATCATATAAGAAACTAATCGCCAGCCCAGGTTCGATGCAGGATACAGGATGCTTGGGGCTGGTGCGCTGGGGTGACCCAGAGGGATGGTATGGGGAGGGAGGGGGTTCAGGATGGGGAACACGTGTACACCCGTGGCGGATTCATGTTAATGTATGGCAAAACCAATACAATATTGTAATTAGCCTCCAATTAAATAAATTTAAAAATAAAAAAATTTTAAAAATGAACACTCCATATGCATACTTAATGAGTTTAACAAGATCCTGGGTCATTTGTTTTCATGATACTTTCATTCTAAACAATGAAAGAGTTTCAGTACTCCTTTCAGAAATTTTTTTTAAAATATTTCTACCAGAAACTTTGTCTTTTCATTGTCTAAAGGAGGAGTTCAGAATCAGGATGTTAGCCTCAAAGGTAGAGTTCAATTTCCCTCACATACATCCCTCCCAACTATTTCAAAGTCTTTCACTGTTAACGTTAGGGCATGTTTTTTGTTGCTAATATAAAACATAATACATAGCATGTGAAATTAGTATTCAACACATCTCAAAAATGTTTTCAAACTATTGCTGGAAAAAAATCAGTGGCATAGTGTTTTGTTGTTTAGGTATTCATACTGTCAGTTATCTAACGAAACCTTCCTCTGTTGCATTAGATTATTTCCAGTCCTTTTGCAATTAGAAATCGTGTTGCATAGATAATCTCTTTTGTGACCATCTTTGGAAGCGTATCTGTAGGATACATTTCAAAAGGTATATGCTTTCTTTATTTCATTTTGTTGTCAAAATGCCCCCATAGCGACTTAGGGGATTACACTCTTGCCAGCAACTATATCCTAGCTCACCACTGCAGTATTATCATCAAGCTGTCTAATTTTTTTTCCTCCCTGGGAAATGAAAAAAAAAAAAAAGATAATATCATTGTACTTATTTTTCTCTCATTATGTGTAAGACATGGAACATCTTTTCATATGTTTAGAAAAGCATCTTTATTTCCTTTTCCTTCTCATCTCTCTTCTCCCCAGCTTGATCAATTCATACTTCACTTTTCAGCTGTTCTACCTTCTGTAGCTTCAGAATGTATTTTAATATGTGGTAGTACTTGTGCCCACTCATTTTTCTTCACTTCAGAATTTTCCAGACTATTATTTTTTTTCATATACAATTCAGAATGATGAGTTTCCAATAAAATTCTTTTCATATTTTCCTTGGAATCAGGTTAAATTTATAAAATTTAAAGAGAGAATTGACTTATTTCTTCCATCATATCATTGAATCTATCTAAGAACAAGAAATGTATTTTTCCTTTATCTAAACCCGGTTTTAAACATGTCTTTTGGTTATTGCTATAATTGGAATCTTTGCCTCCATTGTTCACTTATAAGAAGGGTATTTCTTTTTTGCATTCTCTACACAGCCCTTTGCTGAATTTTCTTATATTGAAATTTAATACTTTTTCCATTTAATGCTTTCAGGTTTTCAAGTGTATAACTTGGCAGATAATTTTTTTAATCTCGTTCCTCACCCCCCACTCCAATAGTGTAATTATATTGGCTTATAGTTTGGAATAGGAGTCGGGGTGGTAGGCATTTCTATTCAAATAGACGTTTCTGTCCTATTTCTGATATGTGGACATGCTGCTTGAACGGAACATGTAAACTGTTATATTGATTTCTGGCTTGAAACTTTTGGGTATTTTAATTTACATACTGCTTTCTTGCTCCAAAATTTCTAGTCACTAAAAAAAAAAAATGAGATTGTTTCACATAAGCCAACAGTTATTTTCTGAGGGGAAGATCTATTTGTGTTACATTGTTTGTTCTAGGTAGTTAATTATATCTTGCAGGCCATTTCCAGACTTTTGAGAAAACAATGGTTTTTATAACTGCAAGTCTTAGGTGGTGCAGAGCAGACTTGTGGAAGTAAAAGCATTCCATGACCTTAAAAGAAAATTGCCCGATTTCCTTGGAAAGCAGAACAGCCAGAAATAGTTTCTCTGTACTTAAGAGACAGGCCTGATAAAGGCAAGAAATGTAAACAAATCATCTGTTAAAATAAACATAATTACCACACCAAAAAATAAAAAACCTGAAGAAACAGAGAGGAGCTGGGGGCCCTCGGCAGTAGCTTATTTATTCTAAGCTGCAGTTGAGTCAAGCTACATAGATCCAAACGGAGGAAACTGTTGATGAACAGCTAACTATGGGGTAGTTAAAACTAACAGTTAAGAGAAACTATATCAAAATTCCACTGTTTGGTTACACAATCCAATAAATGTTATTAAAGGACTATCTTTTATTAAATCAAAACCTCTTAGGTGCTGTAGGGCAAACAAAAGATGAGTAAGACATAGACCTTCCCTCTCTCAGGAACTCATCATTTAATAAACCATAATGAATGCACTGTGTACACTGTTGGTGTGTGTGTGACTGGGTGTGTGTGGTTTGAGTGACTGTGCATGTGTGCTGAGTCACTTCAGTCATGTCTGACTCTTTGCAACCCCACGGACTGTAGCCCACCAGGCTCCTCTGTCCGTGGGATTCTCTAGGCAAGAGTATTGGAGTGGGTTCCTACTCCAGGGAATCTTCCCGACCCAAGGATCGAACCCTTGTCGCGTATATCTCCGGCACTGGCATGCGGATTCTTCCCCACTGGCACCACCTGGGAAGAGGATTATGAAAGGTGAATTCCATACCGAGAATCAAAATTTCCTAGAGATGTAAAATTTAAGCTGGCCTTGGAAATATCTTGGCTTACAAATAAGTTGGAGGAGGAACATTATGGTCTTACTCCAGGTAGATGGAACCGTTGAGGGATTTGGGTTTTGTTCATAGTTCTTATCTTTCCCACCACCACCCCCCCCAGCGCACACAAAATAATAATACTAGTCAAAAGTGAGAGGAAACTTTGGGAGGTGATGGATATGTTTATAAACTTGATAGTGGTGATGGTTTTATAAGTGTATGCTTATCACCAAGCTCGGCAGGCCATTTACATTAAATACATACACCTTTTCACATACCAGCCATATATCAGTAGAGTGGTTTAAAAAAAGATTTGGAAGTGAGTGTTCCATTTTCCAAATACTGTGCGTATGCAATTTAATACATTTTTTGCTCTGTAGCAGTGTGTACAAAAATGAACACATTTCTGTCCCTCACATTCTTCTAATTCATCACTTTAGAATATCAGCATTGTTATCATATGTGTTATTAACATCTGAAGGATTTATCTGTGTTTATACATGTGATTGGACTTCCCTGGTGGCTCAGATGGTAAAATGTCTGCCTGCAATGCAGGAGCCCCAGGTTCGATCCCTGGGCTGGGAAGATCCCCTGGAGAAGGAAATGGCAACCCACTCCAGTACTCTTGCCTGGAAAATCCCATGGACAGAGGAGCCTGGTAGGCTACAGTCCATGGGGTCACAAAGAGTTGGACACGACTGAGAGGCTTCACTCATACATGTGATTGGAGCTCTAGCTCACTGCAGTTAGGGCCAGGGACAAACTTGCTGGAATGAAAGTTAGAAAGGTAGATTGAAGCCACAGTAGTGGAGTATAAATATAAGACTTAGTGGTTTGGGGAGTAACAGAGTAGGATTTTTTTTTTTTTTTTAGAAGAAGTTTCAGGGATGTTTAAGAATGTTTACACGCCCAAAGCTTTAAATTCATCCCTTTGGACGCCTAGGACAGAGGAATTAGAACTGTATTTTACACAGTTAAAAACTTTGAAATGTGAAATCAAAAAAAGGTGATTCATTGCAGTTACAGAAAATAATTTTAAAAGTGAAATCAAAACAGGAGGCATTAAGGAGCTTAACAAATGCATCACAGTAAATCAGAGTAAGAATAACCTACTTAGGACAAGATTTGTCTAAACTAAGCACCTTTACAGGGACCTCATGAGCAGTAACAGAAGTTGTGAATACATCAGAAAATGAGAGGGATCCCAAGAATCAGTGGGCTCAGTCACTGGGCACCATGTAAGAAGTGTCCAGGGAGGAAAAAGAGAGCAGAGACCCTCACTGATTCCTTGACATTCTTCTTTATTGAGAAAGAGGTGGGGAAGGCCTCATTCCTGCAGAACCGATGAATGCCTAGAATATTCTTAGTAACATCAATAGGTTGAATAGAGAGAAATCTCCAAAAAAAAAGTGTGATGCTGTCCTCAGGATATTTTTTTAAATAAAATTTTCAGACAGTAAAAGAAGCAAACATGTCATGTGTGCATCCGGTTGGTAAATTTGTATCTAGTTATACAGCTGAGTGTGTTCTCTTCATACGGTTGGTAAATTTGTATCTAGTGACACATCTGATTGTGTTCTCTTCATGCGGTTGGTAAATTTGTATCTAGTTATACATCTGAGTGTGTTCTCTTGCGCCTGGCTTCTGTAACTCAACATTTTGTTGACCTGAAAGTTTTGAAGGATGAAATTGATGGCTTGTTGGTTAAACTGTGTCACCCTGCTGTAAATAGCAGCTTGGGAGAGGACTGGCAAAGTGCCTGCGGGATTACCATCTCCTTGTAGTTTTCTTGAGGGAACCCTGAGAAATTCAGCCTGGCGCAACCTATTTCTGGGCTAGGCAAGCTGCTTCTGTTCAGTGGGAGACTGTCGGCTGAGACAACGTGGCTTCTTTTAAAAAGCAATCCATCCAGCTAAAGTAACAGTTCTTCACAGGGACTAAATAAAAGAAAACTTGTTTAATTCACTTGAATTTTTAGAATACTTTTCTCAAAATAAAGATAGCTCTATTATAGAACCAATACATACTCATACGTTTTTTTCTGAATATAACTGAAAGATAGAAAAAGGCTCGCTCGAATCTCACCACCTAGAGTAATCACTGTGTCACATTCTGGTCTCTAATCTCCTATGATGGATGTGTGCGCCGATACCCTTCAGACCTCATGCTGTGAATCTGTTAGGATTCGATTCAGCTCTGAGAGATAAGAAGCCTGGGGTAACATGGCTGAAACGGTTCAGTTGTTTGTTTCTTACGAAGGAAGTCCAGGGGTAAAGAGTCCAGATCCCCACCATCTTCAAAGTGTGGCTCACTGTTTGTGATCCAGTGTGACTTTACCAGCTTGGGCCATCACATCCTTTTTCTAGTCAGCAGGAACGAGGCTTCCAGGTGGCGCTAGTGGTAAAGAATCCACCTGCCAATGCAGGAGACGTGGGTTCGATCCCTGAGTCAGAAAGGTCCCCTGGAGTAGGAAATGGCAACCCACTCCAGTATTCTTGCCTGGAAATTTCCGTGGACAGAGGAGCCTGGCAGGCTACAGTCTGTGGGGCCACAGAGAGTCCGACACGACTGAGCATACACACACAGGAGGGAGGAAGGAGCAAGGAAAGGCATGCTCCTCCCTTCAGTTGGCTCTCAAAATTGCATGCACACCTCGATATATTCCTCTTGGCTAGAATTTAGTTACTTGACTACATCTAGTTGTGAGAGAGACTGGTAAATCTTATTTGTTTATTTATTTGGCTGTGCTGGGTCTTAGTTGCGGCATGTGGGATCTAGTTCCCTGACCAGGGATCAAACCCAGGCCTCTTGCATTAAGAGTAGAGTCTTAGCCACTGGACCATAACAGAAGTCCCAAGACCTGGGAATTTATTCCAAGTGGCTAGAATTCCACCTGAGATTTGGGGGTCCCCTATGAAAGGGCAAAGGGAAATACAGATAATGAGATGACTGTGTCTGTCACAAGCCTTTCCATTTTGAATATTTGTAAGCTCACTTTGGATCTATTTATAGGATTACATTGTGTGGATTTATTCCTCTGTTGGACATTTTGGTTTCCATTCCCTACTGTCCCGTACAACGCTGAAGAGAACATATTTTTATTTATATGTTTTTGCACCCATCTCAGTGTTTGCTTAGTGTCAGTTTCTTAGGTAAAATTGCTATATATGCACATTTCAAACTTTGATTCAGTGTTGCTTCTCATCTTTCATTTTTACCCACCCAGTGTCAATGAGAGTTGCCGTTTCCCCACCTCCTCAGTTTCTTTATCCTGTGCTAGTGTGTGGACAGAGTATTTTCTCTCTGTGTTAGATTTTGAGGTTTGCCTTTTTTTTTTTTGGCTGTGCCAAATCTTAGTTGCAGTACATGGAATCTACTTCCCTGACCAGGGATTGAACTCAGGCTCCCTGCTTTGGGAGCACGAGGTCTTAGCCATTGTACCACCAGGGAATTTCCCTCAGTGTAGTTTTCATTTGTACTTGTATTACTTTTATAAAGGTTGAACATCTTTACTTTGTTCTTTTTTTTTGAGGTGGGAGGGGACCCTTTATAGTCATTCGTGAATGACCTGGGATTTTTTTTGCCCATTTTTCCATTGGAATCTTTTTGTTACTCATTTGTTTGAGTTCTTTATATTTTAAGGATGAAATTTCTTTGTTTTGATTTGATAAAATTTTTACATTATCTCTTTTGCCTTGTTTATAGTGGTTTCCGCCATATCAAAATTTTTACTATAAATAATCAAATATGTCATTTTCTTGTAGGATCATAGCTTTAGGATGGTGCTTTTCCTACCTCACGATTATATCAAGTATTTCCTTTAAGTTTTAGAATTTCTCTGCTCATATTCCATATAAAGATTTTCCAAGACGTACTTGATCATAAACCACAACAATCTGAAAATCACAGTCAAGTTAGTTCCTCCAGTAAGAGTATATCTCCTTGCTGCAATTTCTATAGGGTCAGTGTTAGTGTGAAAAAAAAAGAAAAGCAAAACCCTGCTTTTTTGTTCTCTCCCAGGACCTGGATGGGAGAGTCAAACGAAAGCTCTCTCCTTTGTTGACCCCTGACTGGATACTGATGTGGCCAGTAAGACATTTTTTGGTTGAGAAGCCTTTTCTATGCCCCTGAAACATTGTTTGCTAGCTTGTTTTTTGTCTCCGACATAAATAAATGCATGTAAAGAACCCATCGTGACGTACTCAATAAATGGTAGCTGTTTTTAGAACTATATTCACTTAATCAAAAACTGTTGGTCAGTTCGTGTCTTTGAAAATCGTTGTGACTGAAAGAGATGTGAGCTGTTCCCCTGATTCATGCAGAAGCACGTTCATTCAAAAGCTGAGTTAGCCATACTCTTCTCTGTGCTGATTAGACCTAGTAGCTTGGTAAAGAATCCGCCTGCAATGCAAGAGACCCAGGTTCAGTTCCTGGGTCAGGAAGATCCCCTGGAGAAGGAGATGGTATTCTTGCTGCTCCAGTATTCTCGCCTGGAGAGTCCCATGGTCAGAGGAGCCTGGCAGGCTGCAGTCCATAGGATCGCAAGAGTCCGACACGACTTAGCGACTAAACCACCATCACCACCCTGAACATTAGAACAGTCTTGCCATCACTGGAAGGTATGTTAGGTAACACCCCTTCCCGATTATCTACACAAATGCCACAGGGAACTCCCTAGTAACTGTGATGTCTCTGCTGTCTCCCTCATGTTTGACTGATGTCCAGATTTGTCTGGACCTTGAACCTTGAGAGTCCCTTGGACTGCAAGGAGATCAAAACCAGTCCAAAGAAAATCAGTCCTGAATATTCATTGGAAGGACTGATGTTGAAGCTGAAACTCCAGTACTTTGGCCACCAGATGTGAAAAACTGACTCATTGGAAAAGACCCTGATGCTTGGAAAGACTGAAGGTGGGAGGAGAAGGGACTGGCAGAGGATGAGATGGTTGGATGGCATCACCTACTCGATGGACATGAGTTTGAGCAGGCTCCAGGAGTTGGTGATGGACAGGGAAGCCTGGCGGGCTGCAGTCCATGGGGTTGCAAAGAGGCAGACATGACTGAGCCAATGCATTTCTCTGTGACGTGGGGCGGGGAATGTACAAAATTTTTAACATGCCTAGAAAAAAATTCCTGGCTTCCTCTTGAGTTAATAGTAGACTAACAGGTGTCCTTGTTGATGCAGATCCTGTTAGCAGCTCACAAGTTTTACCATTTTGTTAATCCTTTTTCATCCTTCTTGCTCATTGTCATTGCTGCAGATTTGCAACTATTTGTATAAATTACATTGTCCTTAAATTGCCTCTACTGTTAAATAATTCATCATGTAAGTGATACTTACCAATTCTATACCTCTTTTCCCTTGTTAAAATTATCTTTATCGATCATAGTCATATGTTGCTTTTTACAAGCACTTTTATCACCCTTACCGCTGTCCTTATAGGATGTATTGGGTTAATAATGTTCATTAAACACCTGAAAACCAATCATAAAGAAGCTAAACACTTCAGAACAAAAGAGCCCGTAGGTCAATCATATGAGACCTTTAACACATTTTTTTTTGGTGGTGGTGGGACACAGCTTTTGCTGTGGGGAGTAGATCATTTCTATGAAAGTTTAGAGGAGTATGTATCATTCTATTATCATTAAGCTATTTCTATCCTTGTGTATATCTCTCATGTTCTTATGTCCTTTCCTCCAGATCCTGTTGCCTCTTTCTTCTCAACCACTTTTACAACTTTGTTGCCAACAGAAACCTCTGTGGTTGCTCATTGTTCCAAAAATGAACTTTTTCAGATTAAAAAAAAAAAAGTTAATGTTTTTAAAAACAAAAAGTCAGGAGTACAGAAATATCTAAAGCAGAAAGTGAAAGTTCCATCCGGTTAACCACCCTCACTCCACTTTTATCAGTTTGGTTTATGCACTTCAAGTCTTTTTTTTTTTTATTTTTCTTTAAACTAAAAAGTATATTTATGTAATTGGTGTGTGTGTGTGTGTGTGCGCGCGCACGTGTACAAGTACTCAGTTGTGTCTGACTCTTTGCGACCCCATGGACTGTAGCTCACAGGCTCCTCTGTCCTTGCGATCTCCAGGCAAGAATACTGGAGTGAGTTGTCATTTCCTCTTCCAGGGGATGTTCCCAACCCAGGGATCAAACCCAGGTCTCCTGCACTGCAGGTGGATTCTTTACTGCTGAGCCATCATAAATAAGCTCATACACATAACTCTCTGAACTCTTTTTCCGCCAACGATTTTTTTTTAACAGATTTAAAGTTCTCTTGCTAGACAGCCAACAGTTTTCCTTCCCAAGCCAAGCCCTATTTTCCCTCCCTCACCCTTAATATTTACTGTCAACACTCCCAACCTTCCTGAACCTCTCTTGGGGACTGGGGGGAGTTGCTTTTTATGACCACTCTGCCTTTTTACTCATTTTCATGGAGAGCCAAGTCAGAGGACTGGCTAAGCAAGACGGAAGAGCCCTGTGTCAGTTACCCAGCTGTGGGTGATATTTAGCCATGCCCCGACCAGCAAGTGGCTTCTCTGTTGACTGTGCACGCTGCAGACTTGCTGCTCAAGTGGAAAATGAACCCTCTCTTTTATCCAGCTGTGTAGTCAGTTGGACAGCAAGTGTGATTGGCACCTTTAACAGCTCGCCTGCAGGATAGAATCAAGAGACAAAGTAGAAGAAAATGAAAGATTACCAAATAAAATTGAAATGTATTTATAGAAATCTCTGAGTATTGGAGGGCCTGGCTCAGAGTTCTCAGCAGGGATAATAGTTCCAAATTAGGCAGATTTGGCTCAGTGGAAGCCAGTTTAGCTCAGGATTCTGTAGTATCAGGCGGGGATTCTCCACAAAGAGCACTTTCCGTTTCTCTACCACACTAAGAATCTTTCACACCCTCTTAGGACATGGTGGGTCTCCTAGTCAACAATAGTTATTGATGATAGTGAATGTGTACACTTAGGTGTGTCGGTGCAGAGAGAAGTTCACAAGCCTTGAAAGAGCTTGGCTCCTCATTTTTAAAACAGATATTAATATTTGGACTGAGTGATCTTAGAATATCTTCCATCTTATAAATCAAGTAATTTCTTATATTTTCATAGTTCATTGTTCAGTCGCTAAGACATGTCCGACTCTTTGCAAGCCCATGAACTGCAGCATGCCAGGCTTCCCTGTCCTTGCCCATCTCCTGGAGTGCACTCAAACACATGTTCATTGAGTTGGTGATGCCATCCAACCATCTTATCCTGTCTCCCCCTTCTCCTCCTGCCCTCAGTCTTCTCCAGCATCAGTCTTTTCCAATGAGTCAGCTGTTTGCATCAGGTGGCCAAAGTATTGGAGCTTCAGTTTCAGCATCAGTCGTTCCAATGAATATTCAGGATGATTTTTTTTTTTTTAGGATTAACTGGTTTGACCTCCTTGCTGTCCAGGGGACTCTCAAGAGTCTTCTTCAACACCACTATTCGAAACCATCCATTCTTTAGCATTCAGCCTTCTTTATGGTCCAAGTCTCACATCCCAAGTATGGGAATACCAGACCACCTTACCTACCTCCTGAGAAATCTATATGTAGGTCAAGAAGCAACAGTTAGAAACAGACATGGAACAACAAATTGATTCCAGATTGGGAAAGGAGTATGTCAAGAATGTATATTGCCACCCTGCTTATTTAACTTATATTTAGAGTACGTTATGCGAAATGCTGGGCTGGATGAAGCACAAGCTGGAATCAAGATTGCTGGGAGAAATATCAGTAACCTCAGATATGCTGATGCCACCACCCTTATGGCAGAAAGCGAACAAGAACTAAAGAGCCTCTTGTCGAAAGTGAAAGAGAGTGAAAAAACTGGCTTAAAGCTCAACATTCAAAAAACTAAGATCATGGCATCTGGTCCCAGATTTACCCAAGGGAAATGGAAAATTGTATCCCCCTACAAAAACCTGTATATAAATATTTATGGTGGCTTTATTCATAATTGTCAAAAACTGAAAACAGGAACACAAATATCCATCAGCTTGTGGATGTTATTAATAAGTACACACAGTACATCCATACAATGAGATACTTCTTCACAGTAAAAAAGAGTGAGCTATTGATATTTGCAACAACAGGGATGACTCTCAGAAGCATTATACTGATGGTGCTGGTGGTGGTCAGTCGCTAAGTGCTATCCAACTCTGTGCGACCCCATGGACTGTAGCCCGCCCGGGCTCCTCTGTCCAGGGGATTTCCCAGGCAAGAATACTGGAGTGGGGTGCCATGTCCTTCTCCAGGGCATCTTCACCCAGGGATCAGACCCGTGTCTCCTGCATTGGCAGGCAGTCTCCTGCATTTTAGGCAGATTCTTTACCGGTTAGCCAGCAGGGAAGCCCCAAATTGTACCCGTCGTGTTTGAGATTTCGAGTTGCTCTGCACCCATGCCTGCACTTGTCAGTCTTTAACTTTGACCCTTCTGGTAAGAGTGTCATGGTACCTTACTGTGCTTTTAATTTGTATGTCTTTAAGGACTCATGTTTAGCATTTCGTCATTTGCCATCCATATGTCGTCTTCAGTGAATGCATCTTCACATATTTTACCCATTTTTAATTGCATTATTTGTATGGTTATTGAGTTGTAAGAATTTTTTTAAATAAGAGTGATAAAAATGGTATTTGTTAATACAAATTTATTTTTCTAAGTAAAAATCATTACTTTTATGAATCATAAAACTTGAGTGAAAATGAAGCTCTTCTGATGAACACAAAAATCTGAAATCAAAGGTCAGGGAACTACATTCTTATCTTAACATTCAATTTTTTATTTTGGCTGGAACTGTAAAAGTTCTTTTTAACTGTCAAGTCCTGTATCAAATATGTGTTTTGCAAATATTTTCTCCCAGTCTCTGAGTTATCTTTAGTTTTCTTAAAGGTGTCTTTTGAAAAAGTTTTCAATTTCAATTAAGTCCAATTTATAGATTTTCTTTTATGGTTCTTCTTTGTCTAATCTCAGAAATCTTTGCCTAACGTTCCCTCTCTTTTTCTAAAATTGCCCTATGCATTAGAGTATCTGCCAGTTGCATGTGGCTATTAAACAATGCAAAATTGTATTTTATTTTAATTAATTAAATTTTGAATTAAAAGCTGATACTGAATTCTGTTATTGAGGAAATTTTAAGTACATTCAGAAGATGTAACTGAAATTAAATTTCAAAGTAAGACTTAAATATGACGTTACCATTCAGTTCAGTTCAGTCGCTCAGTCATGTCTGACTCTTGATTCCAGCTTGTGTTTCTTCCAGCCCAGCGTTTCTCATGATGTACTCTGCATATAAGTTAAATAAGCAGGGTGACAATATACAGCCTTGGCGTACTCCTTTTCCTATTTGGAACCAGTCTGTTGTTCCATGTCCAGTTCTAACTGTTGCTTCCTGACCTGCATACAGTCACTAGCAGTGTGTTAATGAAAGAAAGGAATGTCCTAAAACTCAGAATGGCACCAGCCCCCTCACCCATAAGATGCATTTTGGGATATATAGTCACCAGCAGTCACTAGTGACTATATAGTGACTAGTGAGGCACCAGGCCCCTCACCCATAAGATGCATTTTGGGATAATCTTTGCACCAAATGGTTCATCCTGGGCCATAAAAGGATTAACTGGAATCTTGAAGAAGGGCAGAGCACCATACAAATATTTTCATTTACATAGATTAGGGGAACAATATCTGAGTGTAACATACTGGTTCGTCAAGTAGGTTCTGAGCCAAAAGGCGGAACCGACTTGAAGACAGAGTTTGGGGTAAATGCATAGTACATTAGCATAGCTTAAGACAAACATTTCCATAAGAAAAAGGTGTTGGTTATCTCTAGGTTTGAGAATAATTAACTTCAGGTGAAACCAGGTGTCATTATGGCAACACAGTATTTTAAGAGAAACCTCCTTTTAAATTTGTATCGAGAAGGAAAAAATTCCGCTAGTTTGTTTCCTCCTGCTGCTTAAGAGAGATTAGAATGTCTGACACTGGCAGTCTATTTGCTCCTTTTGGAGACTCCTGACCTTCCTGCCTATTACCCTCTCAATAGTATTTATTTCATTCAGTTTAGGGGCAAGAGCTAATTTAATATTGTATAGAAAATATTTGTCAGTAATTCTTATTGTTACTGGAGGTAATTCATACAATGATATTTTCAATTCCTGAAATTTCTAACCAAGGGTCTACTTTTATTTTTAGAATTCATTTTCAGGTGTCAGCATTGATGTTTATTTTTATGAATATGTATTCTTTATAAATATAGCTATCAGATTAATGTAACATTTCTGGTAATTAGATAATTATCAATAGCATTTGAAAATTTTCTCATAAAATTAAAAAGCCTTGCTGAATCTCGCTAGAGAAATGTTTTGCCAAAGTTCAGAGAGCATCAAGAAGTTTATTAAAAATGCTAACGTAATCTCAAAACTTGAGATAAAAATCTGGGTGGTATCTGTTTCTTTCCTTCCTCCAAGGCAATATCTTACTGAATTTTGTGAGGTAGCATTCTCACTTTATTTCATTGCTATTGCCATGTCAGTAGTTGTAAGTCATGTTCCCTTTGCATCTGGACCAGTATAAAATCAATCAAAATGAAAATCATGAACCATTATCACTAGTAGTTCCTTGAAAATTAACAAACATACCTGGCAAATGCTATACTAATATTCAAATAGTTATCCACTAAACTCCGTTAGATTTTGCTTTTGTACTGTGTGACTTCTGTTATAAAGAAAAGGGCACTACAAATTTTGACAGTAGTAGGAAAGGTATATTACAGAATTCTAATGTCTGCAGAAGCATCGATAACAATACAGAAAAACACTCTTGCCCTCGTTACTAATGTTAAATAGATCTTAACAGTTTGCCTCTTTACTTTTTTTGGATCAGATCTTCTTCCTCTTCTCCCCACTTTTGACATAGTGAAAGTGAAAGTGAAGTCGCTCAGTTGTGTCGGACTCTTTGCTACCCGTGGACTGTAGGCCACCAAACTCTTCCGTACATGGGATTCTCCAGGCAAGAATACTGGAGTGGGTTGCCATTTTCTTCTCCATAAATCGTATCTAAAGGCAGTATTCCCAATCTTCACTTTTCCTCCCTCTCCAGAAGTTCTTTGTTTCCTGAAGTTGACGTGTATCCTACCCACACATGGCTTTGTTAGTTTAGTGTATGTTACAGTGTGTATATATTTATTCAGTATTATTGGTGGCTTAGCTGCTAAGACCTGTCCGACTGTTTGCGACCCCATGGACTGTAGCCCACCAGGCTCCTCTGTCCATGGGATTTCTCAAGCAAGTATACTGAAGTGGGTTGCCATTTCCTCCTTCAAGGGATCTTCCTCACCCAGGGATTGAACCTGGGTCTCCTGCCTTACAGGTGGATTCTTTACCAACTGAGCCACCAGGGCAGCCCTCAGTATTTTTAGGTGTTGCCAGATTATTCTCCAGAGTGATTATACCAATTTATACTCCAGTTTGACTACCTTCTTTCCAAAATATAATATCATCAGTCTAGTTCAGTCCATCAAAATTGTCTTATTCAGCCTATCAAATCCTATTTTGTATGTCCTTGATGCTGGTGGTACTGAGCTTCTTTATATCTTTATTTATTGACCACTTTTGTTTCCCTATTTCTGTTGGATTTTTAAATCTTTTTATTGTTGTTAATTTGAATGAGCTTTTTGTACTGAATAGGTTACCAGTGCTTTTTAAAAATTACATATTTTTGGAAATACCTCCTCTCAATCCCTGGCTTGTGTTTCCTCTCTGTTAGTGGTCTCTTGAAGGCTTTCCTTTTAAAGTCAAATATATGAATCTTTGTCTTACACTTTGTGCTTCTTACCTCTTTAAGAAATTCCCCACTATCCCAGAGTGATAAGGTGTTATCCTCTTTCCATTTTATTTTTCATTACAAATTGTGAAGCTTTTATCTTCTTAAGTCATCTGGAATTAATTTTTGTGTGTGGTATGAAGTAATTATTCCAGGTAGGTTCCAACTGTTCCCGGCACTCCATATATTGGTAACGCTGCTTTTATTGTCAGACTCCCAAGACATGTATGTACCTCTTTTCTGGACTATTGATTCCTTTACCACTTGTCCATTAGCTATTTTAGTGCAACATCTTACTGTTAATTACTCTGTAGTAAGTTGTAATGTCAGAAAATTTAAATCTTCTCTAATATTTATTCTTCAATATGTTTTTAGCTAATCTTAGCTCTTAATTGACTCTTTCATATGATTCTTAATTTCTATAAACAGTGGATTTTTGAGAACTGATTTTTTTCAAGTAGATTTGTTTTGAGGAATTGGCTCCTTTCATGTTGAGTATACTAACCTTGCAGTGGTTTACTTTCAAGCTTTCCCTCCCATCCTTTGTGCTGTGGTGGTCACACATTTTTATACATTATAAACTCCACACCATATGGTTGCCATTTTTTCCTTTAGAGAGTTAATTATATTTTTTTAACAATTTTAAAAGTAGCTTTTAAAATGTGCATTTATTTCCACCATTTCCAGAGTTCTTCACTTTTTTGGTATAGATTCTTTCTTCCTAAAGAACTTCCTGAACATTTTTATAACAGTCTGCTGGCAGTGAATTCTCTCCCCTTTTATTTGTCTCATAGAGTCTTTTTTTTTCAACTAAGTCCCCTGTTTTTATACTTTTTTTCTTCCTGCTTTATTGAAATATAATTGACATACATTACTCTGTAAGTTAAGGTGTACAGCATGATTTAACTTACATATATCACAAGATGATGACCACAATAAATTTAGTGAACATCCATCATCTCATATAGATATAAAATTAAAGAAATAGAAAATAAAAAGTTTTCCTTGTGTTGAGAACTCTTAGAATTTACTCTTATCAGCTTTTATGTATAACAAACAGCAGTGTTAATTTTATTTATCATGTTTTATATTATATTCCTAGTACTTACTTATCTTATAACTGAAAGCTTGTAATTTTTGACCACCTTCATTCAATCCTTCCTCCTCCCACTGCTTTGCCTGTGGTAACAACAGATTTGACCTCTTTTTCTGTGAGTTTGTTTCTTTCTGAAGTATAATTTACCTATAACTATTGGTTTCCATTACATGTCATAGTGATTCAAATATTTCTATGTATTTCAAATGTATTTCAAAATAATCACCAGAATAAGTCTAGTACCATCTGTCGCCTTACAAATATATTACATAATTATTGGTTATATTCCCCACACTATATACTTCAAACCCATGACTCATTCATTTTGCATCTGGAAGTTTGAACCTCTTAATCTCCCTCACTTATTGTTTCTGTTTTTTACAGCAGCTTCAGCTTGTTATCTTTCCAATTTTTAAGGAGAGTTTTATACGTTGGGGTGTTTTTTAATTTTTTATAGGGTTTTATACTTTTTTTTTTTACTTTTATGATGCGTTTACATTTTTACCATATACAACATGGTATTCTCATTGTAATTCTTTTTACTTTTAATGAATGTTCATTGCTGGTATGTAAGAACTCAGTTAATTTTGGTAGGCTGATTTTTTTTGTATCCAGCAATCTTGATGAACTCTATTAGTTGTAGTAGATTTTCTTCAGAATGTCTTATAAGCATATCATCTGTGGACAGTGACATTTTTATTTCTCCACTTCTAACCATTTTATCTTTTATTTTTCTTGTCTTATTGCATTATATATCATTTCCAGTATAGTATTGAATTTAAGCAGTCATAGTGGACATCCTTTTGTTCTTGACATTCAATAAACTGTTTCTTATGCTTCATCATCAACTATGGTGTAGAATTTGGTTAGCGACTTAACAGATTAACGAAATATTCTTCTGTTTATAGTTTGGTAAGACTTTTTGCCTTTATAATGATATTGAGTTTTTTAAATACATTTTTTCAATCTTTTGAGTTTTGTTTTTCTCTATATTCATTTGTATGTTAATTATACTCATTGGTTTTCTAATGTTGTACCAAGAAGGAAAAGCATTTCATTAACACCAATTTGCTAGAAGTATTTTTTTAATGTCATATTTGAATCAGAAAGAACTAAAGTTTGTTTCACTGCCAGAGAGAGAGAACTGAACCGCTTCTCTCTGCTTGCATATATCCACAGTGAATATGTGAACTGGTTAAATAGAAAATTGAGAGAAAGAGGGAAAAAATGATGATGATGATGTCATTTACAGCTTACCTCATTAACACTGTTACCTATAAGAAAAGTTCCTTTATGGTGTGTAAAATTCTCCCAAACAAGACTAAAGAGCTTTGGGCACTAGCTCAACCTAAAGGTTACATCACAGAGTTTTAAAAACAGTTTCATCAGTAAAACTACTTTACAGCAAGAGAATTCTATCATCTTTTATTTATTTATTTATTTTACTTTTTTTTATTTTTTGGAATGGAAGGGGAAAGCCAACAGAAAAAAATTACTGCTTATGGTAGACTGCAGACATATTTAATAATTTAATCTTTGCTTTGCCTTACCTTAGCCAGCTAACTAATTGTTTTGTTCACTAGATTATACATTCAGTCCACATTCTTACCAACTCAAACCAGGCAGGGCCTTTCAGAGCACGGCGTCTCTGCTGCTGTTTTCCGGTCTGTGACGTCCCTTTCTCTTTGTGTGGCGTGGCATGCAGAGGTGGTGAAGTGCCCTGTGTCCGGATCCCCTGCTCCTGGGCTCACATGCTGGCACAGCCTCTGCCGCTTTGGGACCTCACAGTTTCTGTGCTGCATGTTCTTCACCTGTAAAATGGGCATAATGTCTAACTCATAGCATTCCTGGGAGGATTAAAGGAGTTGAATGTAAAGTTCTTGCAGAGTACCTAACATTTAATAAATACCATATCATAATAACTCTATGCATTATCATCATTTTGAAGAAGACTAGGAAAGAGGAGTACATATGAGATGTTTCAGTCCATGGTTCTCTCTGCAAAAGACAGACTGACTTCTCAAAGCCAGTTCACTAAACTTGAATTTGCCATATGATGAAATTGCCAAGTTGACCTTACATACTAATCTGACAGATTCTTTATTTTTTATTTGTTTAATTGAGATATAGTTGATTTGCCAAATTTTGTTGTTGTTAATGCAGTTTACAGTAATTCATACAGCTTTTAAAGATTTCTGTGAGGCCAGATTGGCTAGTTGTCATTTTGTGTTCATGGCAGCTTTTTAAAATTAAAGTATTTTAAATTTGCTAGGCGTCTTCCTAGTAACAGTTGTAATATTCAGAAACATATATTTCAAAACCAGACACTGCCCCCCTCCCCCACCCTCTACCACCACCAAGGGCTTTGTACCTCAATGAAAGGTGAAAGGGAAGTCGCTCAGTCGTGTCCGACTGTTTGCCACCCCATGGACTGTAGCCTACCAGGCTCCTCTGTCCATGGGATTTTCCAGGCAATAATATTGGAGTGGATTGCCATTTCCTTCTCCAGGGGATCTTCCCAACCCAGGGATCAAACCTGGGTCTCCTGCACTGTAGACAGATGCTTTACCATCTGAGCCACCAGGGAAGTCAATGAAAGGAGTACTAGAAAAATACCATTTTCTTGTTCAAGAGGTCAGTAAGGAAGATTACCTCTGCAAGGAGCTGGGGCCAGTGCTTTGAGAATCTAAAATCTGATTTGTCTGCTCCTCTGTAAATATAAATAGTCAAGCTGAGAAATCAACTTAAAGATTGATCTCAAGATGGTGATACATAGAATTCCCACAGATGTACCCCACCAAAGATGGGCTCACCATCCAAAAATTTAAAACAACAGTAATGAAACCCATTATCAATTTGAATATTCAAACCTAAGAACTTCAGACAACTGTACAATCTGATGGACCGTCTAAAATTAAAACGTTAAAATGAACAAAGACATAAATGAAGATATCAAACCTGTGAAGAGACCAAGATGTTATTTTTTAAAAAAAGAGAACTTCTAGAAATGAAAAGTATTCAGTGAAAAGAAAATTTTAGTAGAGGAGTTTAAATAGCAGATATACACCAATAGAAAGGAATTAGTGAATTAAGACAGAGCTGAGAAAAGTATCCAGAGTGGAATATATAGAGCTCATAAAGCAAACTATGAAAGGATAATTTAGTTACAGAGACAGTAAAATGAAACATTACAACATATATCTAATAGGCATTTCACTAGTAGAAACTAGGAAGAATGCAGTAGAGGTAGTATTAAAAATGATAATGGCTAACACAGCCATTTTCACAGCTGTGAAAGACAAGTCCTTATATGTTAGAAGCATAATTCTCTCACCCCCCAAAAATACCAATGTACATCTTAATAAAATATCAAAACACTATTGGCAAAGAGATTTTAATAGCCACCTATAATGGATTACCAGTTAGACTAGCAGCAGATTTCTCACTAGCCCTAAGAGTTGCCAGAGGACAGTTGGATTAATAAATTTACTGTTGAAGGTAGTTTGCTATCTTATAATTCCACCACCATCACTATTGAGTAAAGTCAAAATTAAGAAATTTCCAGACTAGTAATGACTAAGAGTTTACCATTTGAAGGAAATAAACTAAAGGATGTACTTCAGGAAAAAAGGGAATTGGCCCTAAAAGAGAGAAATGAGATACAAGAAGCATGGTGAACAAAGAAGTTGGTTAAGATGATGGTAAATAATCACTAACTGTTAAAAAAAAAGTGTAGAATAATTCACTGACTCTACAATACTATTGTTAGGATATATCTTTCTTTAATTTGCATAGCACTGAGAGAAAAAACAGTTAAATCCTGACAAGTTGCTTTAATGATTGTGTTCATCGGTACATTAATCTGTTACACAAACTTCTCATTCCTTTTAAATTTTTGTTACCCAGTTCAAGTAAAGTCGCAGTTGTCTTCATAAGCTTTGCTTCAAATGTGATAGAGAATCCTTTTGTACATATGTGGGTTATGGGCCATAGCAAAGTTTCATCAGTTTTGAAATAGTTTCCATAATAGAAAAAAGTAAGTAACAACTAAAACTCAAGAAATAATAGTATAGTGATATTACTGAGAAATAACTAGAAGAAATAGCTCACAAGTAGTTGCTTCTTGAATTTGGTGATTCACTTTTAACTATATATATGTAAATTTCATTTAAAAAAACACAAGACTGATTCACTGAAGGAAAAATTGATATAGCTATAACATTATTTCAAAATAAGTCTAAAAACAGATTTTGAGACAAAGAGCATTACATAATGATAAAACATTCAAGAGTAATAATTCTGATTATGGAGCAAGTAGCCTCAATATGTAAAAAGCAAAATAGGACAGAACTTCAAAAAGAAATCAACAAGTTCTTTTCTCCTGAGACTCAAAAGTAGGTAGAGATACAGGAGATTTAGGTAAGATAATAAACTCGATCTGCTCTGTATACAATTAGATTACATATTTCCAGTTTTCATGCACACTGGTTCATTTATAAAAAATCAACCATTCACACTATACTTTTACAAAGCAAGTTTCAATAAATATCAGAAAGTATGTATAAAATCTATTCCCTGCCCACAAGAAAATTAGAAATCAATTACCAAAAGATAACCATTACCACCTTTATATTTGAAAGTGAAACCAAGCACATATACGTACACAACACACAAGTCTTTGTGGCTCAAAGCAGAAATCACAATAGAAGTTACATAGTCCTTAGAAATGGATAAATTGAAAACTCAATGTGAATTTGAAAAATGCCTCCAGAGCATCACTTAGAGGGCTATCTGTAGCCTGAATGCATAACTTAATGGACTACACTGCATATCCAACTGCAGGAATTTTTACAGATAAAACTTGAACAATAAAACCAAGAGCAGAAATTGAAAAGCAAAGATATATTTATGTTAATGATAATTGACTAGTTGGTTTTGAGCTAAAGGAATAAAACATCTTAAACTGTAAAGGAAGAGCAAAAAAATTAAAGAGAAATCAGTGCATTGCTTCCGGCTCAGAAAAATATTATTATATAATGGCAGCATTCCCTAAATACATAGCTTAAATGTAGCCTCCATTAAGATCCTTGGGAAGACTGTTTTAGTACTGAGGTCTTCATTCTAACTTGTTTTCAAATATTTCAATATAGTAAAAACTACAGCATTGAGGGCAAAACCAAAAAAGCTCAGTGGACAAAGTAGAGATTTCAGAAATAGATATAAATTATTACAGGACTCAGAGGTGCTAAAAACTAAAGATGAGTTAAAGGTGGAAGAAGTTACATTCAATGAATTTTGCTGTGACATTTAGAAAAACGGAATCGTGTTTTTTTCTCAGTTGTGGATAAGAGATAGATTTAAGACTCTTTATGAAAACAGTATTTTCTGAGATCAGGTTGGTTTGTCAGCACAGTAGCTATTCTGCAGAAGTGTGTCAACATCAAAAGGAAAGCAGTGAAGAGAAGTGCAGAAAATGGACAGATGTGAAATCTAAGTGATGGGAGTTTATTGTACTAATTTTGCTTACTTGTGTGTTTGAAGTTTTCCATAATAAAACAGTTTTAAAGGAAAGTAAGAGAATTGGAAATATGTTTACTAACTATAATTGATAAAAAAAATTTACCCCCAAAATGTCAATAATTCTAAAAAAAAATAAAAATTATAAAACCTTATATTTGCTAGAATATTCACTTTTGCAGTAGTAATTCTTATCTTCCTGGAGGGAAAACTAGCAATAGAAAAATATTTGTAAAATTGTTTGTTCACTTTACCTAGTCTTTTTATTTTTTAATTGATTGGCTGCTCTGGGTATTTATTTATTGGCTGGGCTGGGTCATCGTTGCTGCATGCAGGCTTTGTCTAGTTGCACAAGTCGGTGACTACAGGAGGTGTGGCTTGTGGACTTGTTGCTCATGCGGGATCCTAGTTCCCAGACCGGGGATTGAACCTGTGTCTCCTGCATTGGCAGGTGAATTCTTAATCTAGGGATGTCCCTGCCTAGTCTCATGGGACACACAGATGTCTAAAACATTAGAGAATGCCACAGTGAAATAGAATTTATTCTTTAAAATGCTGTAAATTTAGGTGTCCCCCCCCAAAATATTTCAGTAGCCTCTTTAGCCCCTTCTGCAACTACAGTAACAATGAATACATACTATACATCAGGTTGTGTATCTATTCATCTAGTCCTCACAACTTAAGGAGGGTAGCGTTTATTACTGCATCTTGCAGATAGGGAAACTGTATCTTTGCAAAGTTAAGTAATTTTCCCAAAATCACATGTTAATGAGCATGACCAGTTTTTGAGCCCAGCCATTCTTGCTTCAAACTCCCTGCTTTAAATCATTTCTTCAAACTGCCTCTCCAAACTAAAGCATTTATCAAGTAGTTGATTTCCTGTTTAGGGTCATTTAATTGCTCCTAGATAGCCACTGCTAACATTTACTAACTTCTGTTTTGGTAGATTCCAGACGGTTTTGACTGTAATGCTAACGGGACTAAGCAGTGTAACGGATCTTCTGCTGTATGACGGATGACATTGTAAATAGGCACGGCCTTTTTCGGAAAACATTTTGGCAGCATATTTCAAGAGCCATAAAATGCTCATATTTTTTTGACCTAGTTAATGCCTCTTCTGGGAATCCCCTGAAGAAACAGTCCATGGAAAAAAGCCTTGAGCGCTAAAGTTAACACTGCAGCCATGTTTGTGATAGAGCAACCTAAAGCGACCCTAAATGTTCAACAGCAAGAGAAGGAGTAAACAAGTGATGGTGTATTTTTTTTTTAGGCAGCCAGTAAAGATGAAGTGCAATGTAACGACAGACAAAGAAAACACAGCTGTCAGTCTTACCAGTAGCACACAGAGCAGTAGTGCACTAAAATTATAGCTTTTACAAATATGAAGAAAGTCAGGGACTGGGAAAACGCTGGTGAGGAGTGTTTTTCAAAATTTTTGTCATCTTTTTTTCTAATTACAGAGTCACATGATTACTTACTGTTTTTGTGCATTATTCTCATAAGCCTCACTAGATTATCATCTACTTGGTGATTGTTCACAACTGCATGTTGGAAACAGGCAGAGAGCATCAGTGGAGCAGAGAAACTTCAGGAACCTTGCCAGGTGGCTCACTGACTGGTGACAATCACTCTTGTCTCGGCAGACTGAGTTGACCCTCACAAAGTGAGCAGTGCGGTTTGGGAAGCAGGAGTAAGATCTCTGGAGTCGGGAGACCTTGCTGTGTGTCTTTGGCTCTCTTCTCAGCCCCTTCAACTGTGTAAAAAGCTCTATTTCCTGACTCATAAAATTGGAGCTACTGACATCAAAGTCTGGCACTCTTAGTAGATGCTCTGGAAGTGTCTTGCAGTCGGTTATGGCCCTTATGAAGTGGTCCTGGTCTTTTTTCATCCTTGGATGACAGGAGCAGTTAGATGGCTAATTTCCTTTGCCTGAAATCTTCTGAGCAGCAGCTTTGCCATGTCCATTTTCTGTCTTCTGCTGCAGCTTGTTATCCATGATTTAAAGATGAAGATCAAAAAGATTTTGTCATTCGATGTGCCTGGCTAAATTTTCAGCTTTGTTTTAGTTATATATTTTTTTCTGATTATAAAAGTATGGTAAATGCTCATAGTCAAACATTGAGAAGATGCAAAAAGCTGAAAGAAGAAAATTACACTAATCTTTCTACCCAGAAATAATCATTAGATACATTCCAGTTCTTTTCTTTTTAGGTTTTTCTGAATATCTGTTTTTGTTTTTTTTAATAGGAGAACTCTTATAAGATCCCCTGTTATGTTTGGGGCAGGTTTAACAGGTTGCTCTGTGTTCATTTTGAGATAGTTTATCTTTAACAAATACATGATTCCTAAATAAGTATGAAGACCAAGCTGGCAATAGGTAACAGATGGAGAAAGGGCAGGGGTGGATAGCTCTGCCTTGATTAGTTGGAAAATATATTCTGTAGTTCTGATTGCTCTTAAAGAGTGAACTTACAGGTAAAGTATAATTACCCAAATCATGCTTCCTGGACTTTTTTAGTACTTTGTTGCTACTGTTTTTATTGTAAGTAACCCTGTACTATTTTAGGCCATGAGTTGTGAATTATGCAGTGAAAAATACACTTATCTTATATAAACTTGGAATGAAGAAGCTTGCAAGGGACTTCCCTGGCAGTCCAGTGGATAGGACTCTGCACTTCCACTACAAGGGACCTGGGCTCGATCCCTGGTTGGGGAACTAAAATCTGCAAGCCACATAGCGTGGCCAGAAAAGCTTACAGAATACCCAAAATTTCTTGGCTCTTGGCCTTATCAGTTTTAGAAACTGCAGTTTTAAAAACTCATCAGTTCCTGTACTGTCTTCTGGAGAAAAGTAGGAAATGTATCCAGTGATAGAAGCAACAGAGCAACCAGTAGCTGTGACGGCTTAGCCGGAGCTGTGGCGGTCACGTGGGGGCCAGCACTGATGTTGCATTACCCGGTATGTGTATGGGTCCTCAGTCATGTCCGGCTCTTGGCAGCTCCATGGACTGTAACTCACCAGGCTCCTCTGTCCCTGGGATACTCCAGGCAAGAATACCGGAGCAGGTTGCCATTTCCTTCTCCAGGGCATCTTCCTGAACCTAGGGATTGAAACCGTGTCTCCTGCATTGGCAGGTAGATTCTTTACCACTGTAACACCTGGGAAGTCCCACTTTACCCTGCCTTTTACTTAAATCAAAAAGAAAGAATGTGTCTATCCAGAGATGAAGAACATTGATCCTTCCATTTTCTGGACTTTGCTGTTCAAGAGAGGCTTCTATAAGATGACTTAAAAAGTGAGAGAAAAGGTCTTTTTTCTCTTCTTTCATTTTTTTCTTCAGAGCAGCAGTCAAGTTACAAAAGGTGACACAGAGTCCATCCCATATAAATAATTCTCAGTGTGGTGTATCTGTCATCTCCACTCCATTGAGGAAGACGTGAAGAGTGTTTGAAGTCAGCGTGTTGGTTTGCCCTGTCACCTTGGTGGCTAATGTCCCTTTGACCTCTGAGGTCTGCTGCCACAAGCAGGAGGCTCATGATTTGTTGGGAGTTGGTGTTCCTCACTCCCACCTGGTATCTGCTCATCAGGGAGGTCATTTGTCCTGAGGAGGCTGAGCCATTAGGAGCCCTTACCCTAAGGCTTGTTTGTTTACCTTTCCCCACTGTTTCCTCCTAAAGGAAAGTCACCTGACTTACTTACAGAGGAGAAAACTTAACCTGTAGCACAGTTTGGGATTCCAGCTTAGAATTTAATTTGACTTACACAGTGGACAGGACTGAGTGACTGTGACTTTATTTCACTTGCACACAGTACTTGGGTATGATGGGATGGGGGAATTTGAATGTGTCATGTGAGAATGGAGCAGAAAACTACAGCCTGGAAACCATCTATCTGGAATAACCTTGGCCCCTCCAAAACTCTGCTTGCCTGAGATGTAAACTGGCACCCTACAAAGAACTGGATATGATCCGAGGTAGAGAATGCTGAATGTGAGGGGAAGTGGTATCCAGAGCTGTGAAAGGGAGGAAACCATATAAAAAGTTAGCTGAATTTACACCCTGTTGTAATGAGAGAAGATGGTCAGCTTTATTTAATTCACTGTGTTTTTGAGACTTCTTCTGTAACTGATTATTGACAAAAGTTTTTATTTTTACTTTTTTTTAATCTTTTCAGTATTGCCTGTCAGGGCACCCAACCTTACCATGCAATGTGCTCAAATTCAAATCAACCACCATTATGTTGGACTGTGGACTGGACATGACTTCCACCCTCAACTTCCTTCCTTTGCCACTTGTTCAAAGGTATGTACTGATGCATCTGAAATAGCCTGAGCTTTAGTTGGCTGAAAAATGGTCCCCAGTAGCATCAAGATTGCAGTGCCCTTTGTGTTGTCCAGAGTTTACTTTGTTCCCTTAAAAACATTCTTAAAATAATATTCTTTGGCTGGGTTGATGGAAAGTGTTGTATTGATTTATTGATTGACTTCTTTATTACAACTTCTTCTGAGCTTCTGTAAAATGTTCCTGCAACTGCTCAGTGCAAGTGAGGTCATGTATATTTCATCTTTCTTGCTAATTCATGTAGGAGCGGATAAATGGTCAACTGATAAGCCCCAAGAATTGAATTTTAGAATCATTTGCAAGGACTTGACATCATAAAGCCTGACATTTGTTTTTGGTAGGTATCTATGTATTAGATATCTGTTAGTATCTGATACTGGAGAAGGCAATGGCAACCCACTCTAGTACTCTTGCCTGGAAAATCCCATGGATGGAGGAGCCTGGTAGGCTACAGTCCCTTAGGTCGTGAAGAGTCGGACACAACTGAGCGACTTCACTTTCACTTTTCACTTTCATGCATTGGAGAAGGAAGTGGCAACCCACTCCGGTGTTCTTGCCTGGAGAATCCCATGGACAAGGGAGCCTGGTGGGCTGCCGTCTATGGGGTCACACAGAGTCGGACACGACTGAAGTGACTTAGCACCAGCAGCAGCAGTATCTGATACTGATCATCTGTAGATACACAGAATCACATATGAAGCCAAAGTCCTTGTCTTAAAGCAGACAGATTACCCCAAGCCTACAGGCAGCACTATTCACTCTTACGAAGACCTTGTCTAAGAGGTCAGCTTTCCAACTTGCTGCTATTTAGAAGCAGCAATTTATAAAAGAAGTGGATCCTTTTAGAAGCAGATATACTCCCAGTAGCAAAAAGTAATACCACATGGAGGAAGGGAAACAGAGAAGCTATCTCAACCAGATTTAAGAACTTAAAAGCTTAACAAGCTAGGGAAACCATCTCATGTGTTCTCATTCACTGCTGAAGAATTCACTGTGTTCAGTGATTATTCATAATGATAACCCCATGAACCTTCTACAAAAGGTATAGTTAGAAATGAAGGGTTGACTTTTTTCTGAGATAAGGCATACAGTGGAGACTGGGTGGTAAAGAATCCACCCGCCAATGCAGGAGATGCAGGTTCGACCCCTGGGTCAGGAAGATCCCCTGGCGGAGGAAATAGCAGCCCACTGGGAAATCCTGCGGACAGAGGAACCTGGCAGACCACATTCCATGAGGTTACAAAGAGTCAGACATGACGGAGCGACTAAACAACAACCGAGGCATAAGGTAAGGTGATGGGGACAAGATCAAAGGTAATTCCAGATTACATTTTATGCATAACTGATAAAATTCAGTTATAATCACACCCATCACTTAGAAATACATTTACCATCCGTCTGGGGAGGCCTTACAAATAGCTGTGAAAAGAAGAGAGGCGAAAAGCAAAGGAGAAAAGGAAAGATGTAAGCATCTGAATGCAGAGTTCCAAAGAATAGCAAGAAGAGATAAGAAAGCCTTCTTCAGTGATCAATGCAAAGAAATAGAGGAAAACAACAGAATGGGAAAGACTAGAGATCTCTTCAAGAAAATTAGAGATACCAAGGGAACATTTCATGCAAAGATAGGCTCGATAAAGGACAGAAATGGTAGGACCTAACAAAAGCAGAAGATATTAAGAAGAGGTGGCAAGAAAACACGGAAGAACTGTACAAAAAAGATCTTCATGACCCAGATAATCATGATGATGTGATGACTAATCTAGAGCCAGACATCTTGGAATGTGAAGTCAAGTGGGCCTTAGAAAGCATCAGCACGAAAAACCTAATGGAGGTGATGGAATTCCAGTTGAGCTGTTTCAAATCCTGAAAGATGCTGCTGTGAAAGTGCTGCACTCAATATGCCAGCAAATTTGGAAAACTCAGCAGTGGCCACAGGACTGGAAAGGTCCGTTTTCATTCCAGTCCCAAAGAAAGGCAATGCCAAAGAATGCTCAAACTACCACACAATTGCACTCATCTCACATGCTAGTAAAGTAATGCTCAAAATTGTCCAAGCCAGGCTTCAGCAGTACATGAACCATGAACTCCCTGATGTTCAAGCTGGTTTTCGAAAAGGCAGAGGAACCAGAGATCAAATTGCCAGCATCCGCTGGATCATTGAAAAAGCAAGAGAGTTCCAGAAAAACATCTATTTCTGCTTTATTGACTATGCCAAAGCCTTTGACTGTGTGGATCACAATAAACTGTGGAAAATTCTGAAGGAGATGGGAATACCAGACCACCTAACCTGCCTCTTGAGAAATCTGTATGCAGGTCAGGAAGCAACAGTTAGAACTGGACATGGAACAACAGACTGGTTCCAAATAGGAAAAGGAGTCCATCAAGGCTGTATATTGTCACCCTGCTTATTTAACTTATATGCAGAGTACATCATGAGAAATGCTGGGCTGGAAGAAACACAAGCTGGAATCAAGATTGCGGGGAGAAATATCAATAACCTCAGATATGCAGATGACACCACCCTTATGGCAGAAAGTGAAGAGGAGCTAAAAAGCCTCTTGATGAAAGTGAAAGAGGAGGGCGAAAAAGTTGGCTTAAAGCTCAACATTCAGAAAACGAAGATCATGGCATCCGGTCCCATCACTTCATGGGAAAGAGATGGGGAAACAGTAGAAACAATGTCAGACTTTATTTTGGGGGGCTCCAAAATCACTGCAGATGGTGACTGCAGCCGTGAAATTAAAAGACGCTTACTCCTTGGAAGAAAAGTAATGACCAACCTAGATAGTATATTCAAAAGCAGAGACATTACTTTGCCGACTAAGGTCCGTCTAGTCAAGGCTATGGTTTTTCCAGTGGTCATGTATGGATGTGAGAGTTGGACTGTGAAGAAGGCTGAGCGCCGAAGCATTGATGCTTTTGAACTGTGATGTTGGAGAAGACTCTTGAGAGTTCCTTGGACTGCAAGGAGATCCAACCAGTCCATTCTGAAGGAGATCAGCCTTGGGATTTCTTTGGAAGGAATGATGCTAAAGTTGAAGCTCCAGTGCTTTGGCCACCTCATTCGAAGAGTTGACTCATTGGAAAAGAGTCTGATGCTGGGAGGGATTGGGGGCAGGAGGAGAAGGGGACAACAGAGGATGAGATGGCTGGATGGCATCACGGACTCGATGGACGTGAGTCTGAGTGAACTCCGGGAGATGGTAATGGACAGGGAGGCCTGGTGTGCTGTGATTCATGGGGTCGCAAAGAGTCGGACGCGACTGAACTGAACTGATATTATCCAAAAGAGAAAAGAAGTGTATTCAGAGTTGATTCAGGAACTGTAGGTGTCACATATATTTCTTGACAAAATTGATGAACAAGTTTTTCCTTATTAAAATAGCCTAACATAAGGAGATCCAACCAGTCCATTCTCAAGGAGATCAGCCCTGGGTGTTCTTTGGAGAGACTGATGCTAAAGCTGAAACTCCAGTACTTTGACCACCTCATGCAAAGAGTTGACTCATTGGAAAAGACTCTGATGCTGAGAGGGATTAGGGGCAGGAGGAAAAGGGGACGACAGAGGATGAGATGGCTGGATGGCATCACCGACTCAATGGACATGAGTTTGGGTGAACTCCAGGAGTTGGTGATGGACAGGAAGGCCTGGCGTGCTGCGATTCATGGGGTCACAGAGTCAGACATGACTGAGTGACTGAACTGAACTAAACTGAATATCATTGTCTGTTTCCTTCCAGTGATTAAAATGTTCATTCCCTTGATGTTAAAAATCTTCAGTGTCCTTGACCACAGGACACAGACAAGACTGGGACAGCTCTTCTTTCCTCACGGAATTTGTAGTCCTTCAGGAGAGAAAGAATTACACTGCTGAAGATTTAGTTATACTTGTGTTACAAAAACAACTGTATATATTTGTGATAAATACTAAAGAAAACAAAAAGCGAGGTATGTTGAGGGTTCCCAAAAGGGCACCCACATGCTTTGCAGGGTCATGAGTCATCTTGGTATTCAAACCTGGGTCGTGCAGACAGTCCTCGCTACGTGTTTTTTCCCTGTCCTGTTCATTCCCGTCTTTAACCAGTTCTGTGTTCTCAGGTAGATAGAAAATCTGCTTCTACTCTCTCTTCTTGTCATTGTTTTTCTCTCAGAGGAACATTATACTAATGGGATGATTAGCAGCCCATGGCAGTTCCTCACAAAATGTGTCTTCATTTACTCAAAATGTTGGCATCTACTTGGCTGAAATATTAATAGTATCCCCAGTCCCCCCCACCTCTTTGTCCTGCTTTGTTTGTCTTCAGAACACTTCTCGTTATATCATACAGACATATTTGCTTTACATATTGTCTTTCTTCTCTATGAAAGGTAAGTTTTATAAGGGCAGAGATTTTGTTTGCTCTCCGTTGTATCCCCAGTGCCTAAAATAGTTCCTGGTATGCAGTAGCTGCTCAGTAAATATTTGTGATAATGAATGAATCACTTTATCGTCTTTGGTTTTCAGCTCTTCTCACCTCTGAGTCATTTCACTTTTATAATCTTTCCTTTATCTTGAATCTTTCCATCTTGACTTATTCCCATTTAATTATGCTCAATCACTTCCAACTTAAACATTTTTTTATCCATCTTTCTAACCGTCTCTCAACTCCACTGTCCCCTTCAGCATTACTGCTCCTCTCCCAGCTGCTTTGCCCACACAACCCACCAGTAAAACCCATCTCTCAGTAAAATCACAGATGACTTCCATGTCATTAGCTGTGATACTCAGTTGTCACCCTCATCCTCCTTGGCCATTTAGCATCACTCTCCTCCATGATCATGCCATCCTGGTTTTCTTTACTTCTCTGACTCTTCCTCTCCTATCTCCTTTGGGGATTCAGTTTCCTCCATCTAGCCATCACACATCAGAATTCTAAAGGACTCAGTACTTAGCCACAGAGCCTCCACCAACGGAATTTAATAAGTGCTCAGGGCCTCGAGAACCATCCAGACAGTCACTTACAAATGTCTATTTTTCAGTTAATAATGCTCTTCTGAGTTCCACGTTCATAAATCCAAATGCCTACTCGGCTTCTGTCTTTGGATGTACCTTTGAAAGCACTTCAAAACTCAACATGCCCCAAACTGAGATCGTGATTAGAGTTGGTCCAGAAGAGAAGAACCAAGCCTCCCAGACCGGGTCCCACCCATTGCTGCCCTGTCTTAGGAAAGGGCCTCCTGATGGAAAGGCCAGGGAATGGGGAGTTCCCCTAGATGCTCCCTTTCTGCGCCCAGTCTTTAATTTGTGGTTGCTGTTGTTGTATAGTCACTAAGTCATGTCTGACTCTTTTGCGACCCCATGAACTCTCTGGGGCAGGCTCCTCTGACCATGGGGTTTCCCAGACAGGAATACTAGAGTGGGGATGCCATTTCCTCCTCCAGAGAATCTTCCTGACCCAGGGATTGAACCCAAGTCTCCTGCATTGGCAGGTGGGTTCTTTACTACTGAGCCACCAGAGAAGCCAAATCTTTCATTGAGCCTTGTTATTTTTTACCTCCTAGATAAGTGCTAGAATTCCGTCGCTTCTCATAAGTGCTACTGTGGTGGTCATCATCCTCCTTTACATGCATTACTGCTGAAGCCTTCTAACCGGTTTCTTCAATTCTGTCCTTGCCTCTGTCTGAATCCAGAGTCATCTTTTTGTGTTATGTTTTATTTTGGAGTTACTTCAGATTTATGGAAAAGTTGCGAGAATAGTACAAACAATTCCCAATTATTGTTACTAGTTATTGACATTTTTATCACATTCACTTTATCACTTCCTCTTAATACATACACATAGAGTTTCTTCTGACCCATTTGAAAGATACAGACATGATGCTTCTTTGCCCCTTAAATACTCAAGTTCATGTTTTATAAGAGGACGTTGTCTTACATAACCGCAGCACAGTAATCAAAATCCAGAAACTTACATTGATATCAGCCTAGAATCTGAGCTATATTGGGCTTCCCAGATGGCACTAGTTGTAAAAAACCTGCCTGCTAATGCAGCAGACATAAGAAACGGAGTTCACCTCTTAAACTGTTGGTGGGAATGCAAACTAGTACAGCCACTGTGGAGAACAGTGTGGAGATTCCTTAAAAAACTGGAAATAGAACTGCCATACGACGCAGCAATCCCACTGCTGGGCATACACACCGAGGAAACCAGAATTGAAAGAGACACGTGTACCCCAATGTTCATCGCAAGACTGTTTACAATAGCCAGGACATGGAAACAACCTAGATGTCCATCAGCAGATGAATGGATAAGAAAGCTGTGGTACATATACACAATGGAGTATTAATCACCTATTAAAAAGAATGCATTTGAATCAGTTCTAATGAGGTGGATGAAACTGGAGCCTATTATACAGAGCGAAGTAAGTCAGAAAGAAAAACACCAATACAGTATATTGAAACATATATATGGAATTTAGAAACACGGTAATGATGACCCTATATGCGAGACAGCAAAAGAGACCTAGATGTAAAGAACAGTCTTTTGGACTCTGTGGGAGAAGGTGAGGGTGGGATGACTTGAGAGAATAACATTGAAACATGTTTATTACCATATGTTAAACAGATCACCAGTCTAGGTTTGATGCATGAGACAGGGTACTCAGGGCTGGTGCACTGGGATGACCCTGAGGGATGGGATGGGGAGGGAGGTGGAAGGGAGGGTCAAGATGGGGAGCACATGTCCACCCGTGGCTGATTCATGTCATTAATGGCAAAAACCACCACAATATTGTAAAGTAATTAGCATCCAATTAAAATAAATTTTTAAAAAATAAATTAGAAAGGGAAAAAAAAAAGAAATGTGGTTCAATCTCTGGGTCAGGAAGATGCCCTGGAGAAGAGCATGGCAACCCACTCCAGTTTTCTTGCCTGGGAAATCCAGTGGACAGAAGAGTCTGGCAGTCTACCGTCCATGGGGTCGCAGAGTCAGACATGGCAGAAGCAACTTAGCACCTTATTTATATTTCCCAAGCTATACCAGCTTATATTTCTCTGTAATCCCTTTTATAGCAAAAAAGAAAAGCAACTTACTGGTCCAGGGTTCAATCCAGATGACACATTGCATTCAGTCATGTCTTTAATCTTCAATCTGGAAGAGTTTCACAGCTCTGTGTCTTTGATGACCTTGCCATTTTTAGGAGTACAGGCCAATTATTTTATGTAGCATCTTTCAATTTGGGTTTGTCTCATGATTCTTCTGGAGAAGGCAATGGCACCCCACTCCAGTACTCTTGCCTGGAAAATCCCATGGATGGAGGAGCCTGGTAGGCTGCAGTCCATGAGGTTGCTAAGAGTCGGATACGACTGGGCAACTTCACTTTCACTTTTCACTTTCATGCATTGGAGAAGGAAATGGCAGCCCACTCCAGTGTTCTTGCCTGGAGAATCCCAGGGACGGCAGAGCCTGGTGGGCTGCCTTCTATGGGGTCGCACAGAGTCGGACACACTGAAGTGACTTAGCAGCAGTAGCAGCATGATTCTTCACAATGAGGTTGGGGTTACTATTTTTGTTAGGATTACCACACAAATGGTGGCACATGTTATCAGAGGGCACTTGATATCAGTTTTCTCCGGAATCACCTTTTATTAATAGAAAGACTGATCTAATCTCGTCTCTCGTCTGTTTGAGATCTTTCAGTGGATTTTTCATTGCTTTAGGCCAAGTACCAAGTTCCTCTTGGTACATTTGATGCCCTTCTCTCCTCCTGCTCTTTGTATTCCTCCAGTTTCAAAGCCTTTGCTCCTGCCTGGGAGCAGTCTACACAGATTGCTCCTTCAGCCAAGAAGGTTCTCCACCTTTCCCCCATCCCACCTCTGCCTTAGCCTACCAACTAAGCAGGAGCTCCTCTCTGAAATCATTTCTGATACCCCTTGCTGCATGGGAAGGACAGAGAGATTGTGTTTTCGTTGGTTGATGGGGAGGGTAGTGTATATGGGACTCTCCATGAAATTTCATTTGAATAACCTTTTTTAAGACGTCCATACTGAAGGCTGGTGAGAGTGATTGGGCTTTGCAGCTATCTTCTCGCTCTATTTCCTCCAAACCCTGCCCCTGGATCCCACTACAGATGGCTCAGTGATGAAGAAGAACCCTCCTACCAGCACAGGAGATACGGGTTCAATCCCTGGGTTGGGAGGATCCCCTGGAGGAGGAAATGGCAACCCACTCCAGTATTCTTGCTTGGGAAATCCTATGGACAAAGGAGCCTGGTGGGCTACAGTCCATGGGATCACAAAAGAATCAGACACAATGAGGGACAAATCACCACACACGCACACACACACACGCCCCTTGCCCCAGTTTCCCCTTGACTTCCCAGTATCCAGATCTCGGCTCCATCAGCAGACTCGAGGGGTCCTGATGCTGCCTAGATCACTCTCGTGTTAGGAGACTTTGTGGCGCTTTGTGTGGCGCTGCCTCATCATTAGTAACAGCTTGTTCTCTGTGTGTATGACTACTTGATCAGTTTTCCCTACCCTGTCAGGATGACAGGCACATTTTGCTCGTGGTCAGTATCACCAGCCTCTGAGTGCTTGACACATAAATCAAGACTCATGAATGAACACGTGAAGATGAACACCTCTTTCCCTCTTCAACACTTCACTAAATGATGAGGCCGTTCCCTATCCCTCTTTCTGGAAAGTCACCCTCAGTCTTCACCTCGTGTTCCTGCTCTCTCTCACCTCTGCACACTGTCCCAAGTGCCCTTCCTGTATGAGCCATAATACCTCTGCGCTCCCTGTCATAGCGTTTATTTTATTCTATTGTAATTGCTGTTTACTGTCTCCCTGTACTGCAGTGCAAGCTCCTCAAACTCAAGGGTTATTTATTGCCATACCCCTCTACTTTGCCTATTTTAATCAAGAGTAAGCTTTTATAAATATATTTTGAATGAATGAATGTAGTCATGCCTCTCACACTATTTCCTGATTATAAAAGTAATGCATTTCACAGGCGGAAAATGGGAAAATGAAACATATAAAGAGAAAATGAACTGCATACTGTGTTCATTCTACCTTTCACTATTTTTCTAGACAATAGGTTATTTTTAAAGAGCTTAGGTTGTTTATTTAGTTACTTATACTTTACCTGTCTTTTAAAACTTAAAAAAAAATTTTCGTATACATATTTTTTTGACTATAACATTTTTTAATGGCATCCTTTTTTTCCGTAGAAATTATTATTAAATAGTGGGTACAAAGATGTGTTCATCTGTAATCATTATTTTTCTAATATCATTACCTTCCATATTTCTTTAATGTAGATTTCTGTGAAGAGACTTGTTTCCTTGTTCAAAAAATTTACACGGTGAAATTTTGTAATCATTAAGAACAAAGTAGTACATTTCTTCCCCTTTGGTAGCTTAACATTTACTAGCTCTTCATCGTTTAGTCATTAATCTAATTGGACCTAAAAACAGAATATTTGCGTCTCTGTAGTCAGCATACATTTGCCACCTGGGGCTACATTTCTGTGGCCCTTTATCTTTGGCACTATTGTTACAACATGGTCAGGCTCTTTGAGCATTCAGTAACATCTACAGGCAATTTCTCAAATCCAAAGTAACTCCAGATATTTCATAGAAGTCTTTGATTGTTATAAACAATGTTTAGCAACAGTAATACCTGAAATTTTTACTTTAAAAAAAATTATTTTTTAATAAGCAGTAAATGGGTTTTCCTAGTGGCTCACACAGTAAAAAATCTGCCTGCAGTGCAGAGACACAGGTTTGATTCCTGGGTGAGGAAGATCTCCTGGAGAAGGAAATGGCAACCCACTCCAGTATTCTTGCCTGGGAAATCCCATGGACAGAGGAGCCTGGCAGGCTACGGTCCATGTGATCTCAAAGAGTCAGATGCGACTGAGCACAGCATAGCATACCATTTCTAATCACTTGTTGAGGACAAAACTAATTGAATCAATCATCTGTAATTTGAAGGCTGAGTTGTGTGTGTCCGGTAGGGAACAAACAGGATACAAGTCCTCTGATCCAGTTCTCTTTGTAAAGGGAAGTGGACATTTATAACCTTTTTGTAAAGAGTCCACGTGCATGAAATGAGAACAGTATTGAGACTCCCCTATCATTACGCTTTTATTAGAATGCTTGGGTTTTTAATCTGATCTGATAGTAAATATTTTTAAAGAGTCTCTGAGTGAAGGTACACATGTGACTATGAAATGAAATGGAAATTCAACATCTAATGTTAGAGTATTTTTCTGAGAGGGCTTCCCTGGTGGCTCAGAGGTTAAAGCCTCTGCCTGCGATGTGGGAGACCAAAACTCCAAGGATTTTTTTAATATAAATTTATTTATTTTAATTGGAGGTTAATTACTTTACAATATTGTATTGGTTTTGCCATATCCAAGCATTTTTTTTAAAGTTTTTCAGATATAATTTATGCCAGCCAAATTTGATTCTCCTAGTAGTAATTTTCATTCTCAAGAATGAAATTCAGAATTCTCACTTTTTGACTAATAAAGGCAAAATGTCAACAGAGAGTCTAGGCAAAGGCTCTGTGGGCCTTCATTGTACTTACATTCTTAACAGCTTTTCTGTGAACTAGGAATTATGTCAAATTCTCACCTTTTTTGCTAAAATCAGATGCATATATATATATATATTATTCAGGTTTTTAATCTTTCCTGGAAGATTGACAAATATTTCACATTATTTGTTTTAATTTGACTTTCGTACCTAGCACCTAATTACAAAGTCAGAATTTGATAAAAATCAGTTTAGCAAGAGGATAAAGTACTATACATTAATTTGGTTTCGGGTTATAGAGTCTTTTAGTCCCACACCCATACTTTTGCCCTTTATTTTTAAATTTAATTTTGTGTTGAAGTGCTAAAATCCTTTTGCAATCTACCTTGTACTTCTGATGTGTTTTTTTCACATATCACCCTGGTCATTAAGTTTTTCTTTTTACCAACATTTTTTTTTCTCCTGAGGTGTTTGCATTTTCAGCCTCCAGTGTAATTCTTCTGATCAGCTCGTAGCACTCAGTTAAATTCTGAGCTTGCCAAAGTGAATGATTTCTGGTTCAGATTTTTTTGATATAACATATATGTGAAATTAACCTCACCCCCTTGAAGTTACTCACTGAGATACGGTGTCATTTTATAACACTGAGAAAAGCTAGCTTCATTTGCCAAAATTGGAAACTCAAGGTACAGGTAACATCAAGGCACAGGTAACAAGTGACTAATTCATTTAAGCAACGAATACAGAGGTGACTTTGAGCCAAATTCCGATTTTTATTTGTGGTAAATTCTGGTTGGTAGGCAGCTTAAGTGTTCTTGACAGACACCTGACCTCTCTGAGCCTATTTTGTCCTCCACAATATGAGGGTTCCATTCGGCCTTCCCCTCAGGCCTGTTGTCAAATGCAAGCAAGGTCAGGGCCAGGGACTGCAAAACTATACAACACTGGCGTGTCTCATCTTTCTTTTTTCTCCTTATTATTCTGCCTAGCATTCTTTTAATTTTCCCAATTGAGGGCAGAACTCTTTGACTTGTTAACGTTCCATTGCCATGTAATTGTTACGCTTGATACCACTTGGTTACTTTTCATCTTTCTGATTATTATTTTGGGTGAGCCTTGCTGCCACTCCTTTCAAACTGTTTTCCATTTTGTGGAGCCGGTACAGTCACCATGAAATCACTGAGGATTATAATCTATTTAGGATAATTTAATCTTTTGTTTTGCAGTCCCAGACTGTCCAATCTTCCTGGCTGGTCCCTAAAGGATGGAAACGCTTTCTTGGACAAGGTAATGATAAGCTGAAGTGTATCTACACCCACTGGAAAGCCATCTTGTCGTTCTGGAGTCACCCGACAATAATGTGACTAATGGGCCCTTTGTCTTCTCCCTAAAAACTCCTGTGACCCATGTAGAGTCTTCAGTACTTGGTAATTATTGTTTTTAAGAGCTTTTTAAGGAGTCTCGGTATTCAGACACAGATCCAGTTTTCACATGTGTAAAATCTAGGGACTTCAGCTGAAAATATATTTTATCACCCCGAAAAGAAAACTATTATTTCTAGAATTGTGATGAGTATTTCAGTGGCATTGCTTGTTAGAGAATTCCATCCAGCTCATTTCGTTTTGAGGCTGTACTGACTCTTCCTATAAGGAGTGAGCTTTTTTAAAAAATAACTTTAAAGCCCACCAAACACGATTGAGTTTTAAACCGCTCTTCTAGGGGCCAGGTCACAAAGGGCATTGTCAAAACTTTGGGTTTTCTTCTTTGGGTAATGAAGGGCCATAGAGAGTTGCAGCAGGCAGGGTCATCCTCTGCTCAGACCACTTTGACTGCAGAGTGGAGAACAGACTGAGGAGCCAAGTGTTTCACTTCTAGGCCATGTGCTCTGGGGGCATGAGAGGGAAACACGTGTTCAGGTAAACGTGAACAAAGGGCCTTCCAGACTATGATCTATGATCGTGGTAGCCTGACATGGACACTCTTATAATTTGTGAGAAAAGAACATGGTTATTTTAACAGGAATCTAGGAATTTGGAGTTCTCTTAATGACTTTAATCACTAACTATGCCTAAACTGAATGACTCAAATGACTTTTTATTTTTTCAAGGCTGTTAAATTTTTGCTGTGAGATTGTCTTCATGGTATGTCCTTCCTCAAATCAGTCTTTAGGCATTTAAGTTCCATATGAGAGACCAGAGATCCCAAACAAAAGTTAAAACTTATGTAGCCAAATTTTCTTCTGAAAAAAATGAGAGATAAAGGAAGATTAGACACTGTAAAGCTTATCCACGCCATTCTTAGACCTCCATGTCATTCTTCCTCTCCCCAGTTTCATAATTAAAAGACTGACTATGAGGATCCTTAAAATGATTCATCTGAATAAGGCATTTCCTTCTCCTAATAGATATTGTTAAATAAAGAGGAGCTCTTTTTACAGAATTAATTCCTGTACCTGCCCCCTCACCCCAGCTTCAAGTGCAAGCCAGATGCATGACTTGAAATCAGATTTCCCTCATAGCCTAACTATAAAATTAGGTGACATTCAAGAACCTGTGCACCTGATGAAATTTCAGCCTGTCTCCTGCTGGCTGTAAATCATTGTTCCCAGAGAAATGCTCAGAAGCATCCCATTACCCATGCATTGTGAGCAAGATGACTCGCATGTGTCTGTGGGAGCATTTCATTAGGAGGGAGTGGCGAATAAAATACAGTGACATTGTAAGTGCTCAGAATGGCAAATTCGCTGCTCCAGGCCAGGAAAGATGAGCACCTCAGAGGAGGATCTGTCACGCGAGGTACAGACCCTGCACCCTGGTACATGGCAGGACACGGGGAATGTGGGGAAGAAGATTACACAGCCGATGAAAGGCCGGGCAGTGCTTTGCAGTTTCCCATGATTTGTCTTTAATTGTTTTTAATCTCATCCCAAGGGAGTTGGGGGTCTTCCTCCATTAACTGCAATTGCTCATTTGTTTTTCACTGGCAGGTATATTGTAATTACAGATGGTTTCAGTCTCTTTTTGGCTTGCAATTTCACTGGTTAAATGATAGTCATATAAGGAGAGGAACCGGAGTTTACAGTGGAAGGCAAGAGCAGGAAATGTTCTCTAAGCTTCTGATAGGAGACTTGTAAAATTCAAAAGGAGTAGAGCAGACAATTAATGCCATATTTTCAGGTAAAGATTGAGAGTAAAATCATTCCAACTCCAATGTATAAGTATAGATATATGAATATACAGAAATTTATCTTCAATGACTAATGAAAACACAGTGGAACACAGTTCCAACTGTGTTTTTCCCTTTCTGGGAAAAAGAGTCCACCAGATTTCTATCTTGTACTAGTTTCATTAGAGTCATAGACAGCTCCTGCGTAGATCTCAGTACAGTGTCATCACAAGAAAACAGCACCTCTGGGGGCCTCCTGGGGGCCCACTCCAGTCTCTTCGGTGTCCTCTGTCATAATTCCAGCTGCTGGCATTTGTATGGCTTTGCCTGACATTTTTTTCCTGAAGCTACCCTAGATGCAGCAATTGCTGTATAAATATCCCAGGTCCCTTGCCTCTGGGTGGAATCACTCCTGGGTATACGCTTGATACCATTTCTCAGAGTCTCCCTGTTGCCCACGGTAGAATGTGGCTGTGTGACACATCTATTATCAGCCAGCTTCTTTGCCCTTTATCACTTGCCCTTCCTCCTGCTATTTTTTTTTTTTAGCACCTCTCTTATAAGCTTTCACACACTCTTTTCTCAAAGTCTGTTTGTGAAAGAATTTGAAGACAGACAGGCCTATTAAATACTGTAGGTCATGGGCAGTGTGGAGAGTTGCAGTATATAAATATACCATTTTCTTTTGAATGGTGGTGGGGGGGTGGGGGGTGTTTTAATCCCTATCCTGTATTCTTCATCTCCTTCCATATTTGCCCCTCAAACCTTGGTAGGAGGAGAAAGGGGTTCCAGTTCATTTATCTGCACTCTGGACTCCCAGTCTAATTGCAGAACAGAATCAGTAGGCATGCTTGTCATGGATACAGGTTCCATGTGTGATCCCTTAGATCTTAGGTAAAACCGAGGAGTCTACTTCCATCACTATTCCAGACCATTCTGATATTACTGGTGTAGTCCATATAACTATTATTTGGAAAGCTCTGGGTCGGAGTTGTGGAAGCAGCATGTGTCCACACGTTGCTTCCTTGAAGAAGCATCAAGAAATGTGCATGCACACCCTGGTTTTTTTAATACTGAATAAAATATTCAGCTGCCCTGAGCTTAAACAAGAACCAGTTGACCTAAATAACCTTCCCACTTTCCTCCAACTCCAGCCTTCTGCAACACTTCATAGCGAGTTTGGTTTGGGGATGGAATTTCGTTGGCACTGTGTTTATGGACCATCTCTTCCTAGAATGTTTCTTCTTTCATGTCTTTTAGGAGCTAAAGGAGTGCTCAGGTCATGTATTTGTGGATTCTGTACCCGAGTTCTGCCTACCAGAGGTAAGAGTGAAGTGAATCTTATTGTAGGAACAAAGCATTTCTCATCATCTCTCAAAGTGAAGACAAGAAATAATTTTAAGGGGCTGAATTTCTTATTTTGAAATCAAAATGAATCTTATCCTAGGCACTTTGTTATACAACTAAAATTCAATCATTTAGGAGCTTTTTGTATTGTCCATAAATCACTGAAGTCATTCTCTTCCTAGCTCTTTTTATAATCCCCAGTGACATTCACACTGGGGCATAGTGTTGAGCAAGGTAAAGAATAACTTAAGTCTTTCAGTTTTGTAATTAGAGTCATCCCACAGTATCTGAGGGGATGGGTTCTAGGAGCCCCCATGAGTACCAAAATCCATAGATGCTCAAGCACGCGATATGATGGAGTACAATGAATAGAGTCTGCCCTCCGAATCTACAGGTTTCACATCCAGGATTGCAGAGGGCCCACTGGATAATGCCTCTGTCTTAGGTTAGCCAGACTTTCTAGTCTTGGGTAATTGGGAATTGCTGTTATTCCGCTAGTACAGTAAACTGGAAAACTTGTTGCTGACTTAATAACACATGAAATATTGCTTGAAATTCACAGATTCTGAACTGAGTTATGGATATCTGTTGCTTACATATTATCATCACAATGAGACTTGTTATAAGTGTCTGAGTCCAGTTCCATTCTTTTAAAGGAAACAAAGATCAGTTTGCATTAGTCTTAAAGGAAACATCTCAACTGACAGGCCTAATCCCCAGAGTGGCCTGGGTGGAGTTCTCAGCACAAAGGAGAACTGTGGGGAGGCCAGTAGCCTGTCCAGGTTCCTGGGGAAATCACGGAGAAGCCACCATTCTGCTCTTTCCATGTGCCCTGGGGGTGTCAGTGCCTGTCAAACAGACTTTCACAGTTCAACGCCAGAGAGAGAAGAAACTGGGTGTGCTGTGTCTCTTAGTTTTGTCCTTTCTTCCTATCTCTCTTTACATTTCTACAACTTCTGTTGATACCCTTTAGATAAACTTTCTCTCTCTCTCTCTTTGAAGTATGTGAGGTGACCTTTTAGGACACCAGAGCAAAAGAGAGCAAAGAAAAACAGAGAAAGACGTGGTCATTGAAGTTGGCAGATAAGGGAGAGAGTTTGTGGTGAAGTAATAGGAGCAGGGGTGAAGGAGACAGCAAAATCCTGAGCTCTCCCTAACTGCTGATAAACTTTTGTCGTCTTCATTTGTCACTTAGGAGCTGGTGGGCCAGTCCCCCATCTGTTCAAAGACTCCTATTTCTAGGCGCTTTTATTTTTCAGTTTACTGCCTGTGGCATTGACCGCAGCAGCCTTCAGCTTGTGACCAACAGTGGAGGGTCCCTGGCTTGGGGTTCTGGGGTCTTTCTGACTTGCTCCATAGACTCCTACTAAACTTTGAAATTAGACAGTCACCGTTCCACAGTTCACTTTTGCCAAGCTAAACGCAGCAATATTATATGTTGGATTCTAGAGCCTAGGGTTTTTTTTTTACAACTTGATTCAGAATGTATAGTTTATGACATGTTAGGAAAAGTTGCTTAGTCGTGTCCAACTCTTTGCGACCCTATGGAATTCTCTGGGCCAGAATACTGGAGTGGGTAGCCTTTCCCTTCTGCAGGAGATCTCCCCAACCCAGGAATTGAACCCAGGTCTCCCGCATTGCAGGTGGATTCTTTACCAGCTGAGCCATTAGGGAAGCCCAAGAATACTAGAGTAGGTAGCCTATCCCTTCTCTAGCGAATCTTCCCAACCCAGGAATCTTAACCGGGGTCTCCTGAATTGCAGGCAGATTCTTTACCATCTGAGCTACCAGGGTAGCCCATGACAAATTAGTAGTACTTACTGTTTTAAGGGAAACCAGGGCATTGTACAATCAGGAGAAAATAGAGTCTTAGAGTCAGGAGAGAGGGACTTACTACACAGTCCAGCCTTGGCTGACTTGTGGCTGAGCCATACAGAATTAAAATTCTAGTCTTCATGGAATTTACAATCTAGTGCAGCTACTTTAAACATTTTTGTATTCCCCCAAAGTCTGTACCACAGACTGTGCATAAAGTCTAGGATAGTACAGTAAGCAACCAATAAACTATGATTGTTTTGATCCAGTTCGTGGTCTGTAGAACCCAAGTGTCTGTATTGGGCCTCCCAGGTGGCGCAGCGGTAAAGAATCTACCTGCCAGTGCAAGAGATGCAAGAGACATGCGTTCTATCCCTGGGTCAGGAAGATCCCCTGGAGGAGGAAATGGCAACCCACTCCAGTATTCTTGCCTGGGAAATCCCATGGACAGAGGAGCCTGGCCGGCAGTAGTCCATGGGGTCACACATCTGAGCACACACGTGCACACAGACACACAGAACCAAAGTGTCTATATGCAAGAAGTTTAAAAATAATCTTTATGGGATATCATTGAGTGAAAGTAAATATGTGTGTGACACACACACACACAGTTTGGATGTTAAATTTATTTCTCAGAAAATTGTTTATGTAGGCAGTCTTTGATATATATACAGGCAATACGTGTGTGTGTGTGCGCGTGTGTACACATTTGTCCCCCAGCTGTCCTCACCAGATTTCTTATCATTCTAGACTCTGTGGGCTGATTCTTACATCCTTAAAGAGAAATTTCAAATATCCCTACCCAGTTTCTATAGAGGTAGAAGGAAGAGAGGGAAGTTTTTGGCTTTTACTGTTGCTTCTACTCTCCTTCCCTGTTTTCTTCTATACCTGTCACTCTGCTACTCTGTCTTAACCTTCTCATTTGTTTAAAAATGGTTCTGGAGAGGAGGTGAGAAATAGGACCAGTAGACCTCCCTTCATTAATGTGAGGATATAGTCTTGGAAGTGCAGTACCCAATATGGAGTTAAGTTGTGGTCCTTAGACATTTTATTCACACAGATTGCCATTGCCTTGGCAGTGAGTAGCTTTTGACTCTAATCTCCTTTCTGTCCTAAGGAGCTGAAGCTGATTATGCCTTGGTGGCTTTATTAAATCAATTTACTTTACACATAAAGTCATTTAACCAGAAAATACCCACAGCCGAAATGCTGCGCTCTCTCTGTCGTTTGCAAAGATGGTGCAGACATCTTTGTTACTTCTACTCTGTGAGGGACACAGTAGCTCTGTGCCCCAGTCTCCTAACAAAAACTCTTTCTTGAGTTACCCCATGCTGTCTGTACTGCCTCATGCAATTTCTGTGGGATAAGTTCCGTGAGGGAGAGCTCAGAGACTGAGGAGCTGTCTTTGAACCAGAGCAGCTAGCTTCTCACAATGGCACCTCCACAGAGGGCGCTGCTTCTCATGATGTATTCCTCCAACAACAATGCACAGAGGCCTGTTCTGTCCTGGCTGCCACAGCTTGAAGGGGACAGAGATGAGTCCCATGGGATTTTTGATCTCAGAGACGTTCCAGTTTGGGGAGACAAGGGGATACTTTGAGGTGCCCACCATAGTAAAGAATAGTAACTGCTTTAAGAGGGATATTCACAAAGTGCCTTGGCAGTTCTTAAGAAGAAGTGCTTTCTTTCATCTGGGCAAATCAGGAAGGCTTAGCGGAAGAAGAGAACTGAGCCTTAAAAAGCAGCTAGGGGAACTTCCCTGGTGGTCCAGTGGCTGAGAATCTGCATTCCTAATGCCTGGGTTCCTGGTTCAATCCCTGGTCAAGGGACTAGATCTTGTGTGCTGCAATTAAGACCCAGCACAACCAAATGAATAAGTAAATATTAAAAAAAAAAAAAGAAGCAATTGACCCCCCAAAAAATACTTCATAATTTTTTTTTAAAGGCAGGTAGGGCTTAAATTTATGTAAAAATCGTTCCTTTCTACTAAAAGTTTTCATAAAATTTAAGCGTTATTCTTCACCTGTCTTTTTCCCTGTTCACATGACATTAATAGTGGAGTAAAGGGTAGACTGAGGGTTGTGATTAGGGTAGAATACAAGAGTATAACCTCCGTTTATGACTCTGCCACTACATTTGTTGGAGGGGTTCTCTATCCAGCACTAATGGTCAAGAGTTACCTCAAAAAAAAAAAAAAAAAATAGTTGTCTGCCTCAGTGGACTTTTGAAGAGCTGCTTCCTGTGCGGTGCTCCCTCACAGCTGCTTCCTGTCACCTGGCTCCACCTGTGTCCCGTTGTCATTTATCCTCACACGTCTGCCTCCCAGAACCCTGTTTTAATAAAATCAGCAGCAGTCCTGTCCTGCTGCCCCACGCCAGCACTAGGGAATGTCCCCATATGAGAGACCGGAAACGTTACAGGAACGGCGTCATTGTTCTATAGCACCACAGCCGCTCCTCTGCCTTCTGACAGTGTCATTTTTCAGCCACATCATGCTGATCTGCGTGCCGCGCAGAGATACGTATCACTCCCCTTTCTTTTCAGACCGAGCTAATAGATCTGTCTACAGTGGATGTGATCCTCATCTCTAACTATCACTGCATGATGGCCCTGCCCTACATCACCGAGCACACCGGGTTCACGGGCACGGTCTACGCCACAGAGCCCACCGTTCAGATCGGCAGGTGAGGGCATTTCTTCTTGAGCTGCGAGTGAGTGGCTGGAGAGCTCCTCCCTTCAGCAGTGACTGTCTAATAGTGTGTTGTGCCCAGGGGCACCATTGTTTCCTCCTGAGCAGCTGACCCAGAGAAACAGAATGAATAGACAACTCTGCTGATAAAACAAATGTTCGTTGGAGTTGCCTAGAGATGGATGCTGCAAATAGTGGTCGTTTAGTCTTGGAGAAACAGAAAGAGAGGAACAACTCTTTCGTGCAGACAACACTAATTAGGGGAGGTATCGTTCAGTAGGTGCCACCAAGATGCAATGCAGAGGGCTTTGGGGGAGAAAGGAACACAGCACATTTAAGAAAAAAAGAAAATTTACTAAATTTAGTGCAGACTATAAACAGAGATAGCCTGCAGGATTTCCCTGATGGTCCCGTGGTTAAGACTCCACACTTAAACACTGCAGAGGGCACAGGTTCAATCCCTGATCGGGTAACTAAGATCCCACATGCCAATAAAAGGAAAAAAGAGAGAGAGCGATGGCTGGTAGAAAACAGGATAAGAATTTAGATGAAGTTGTCTGTACTGTTGACAGAGTGAAACTCAAGACCCAATGAAATGAAAACCTCACAGTCTTTCTTTGACTCGGAGAATGCTGTGAGCCAGATGCCAGCCCCTCCCAAGTCTCTGTGGGACAGAAGATTGTTTCAAGTAACCGTAGCATCATTTAGTGAGAAAAAAAAAAATCACGTGAAGAAAATTACCCCAGAACAGAAAGAACTGTGTTGAAGCAAACAACCTAGTATGGTATGAGGTAAAACTATCAAGACCCAAACTACAGGATCTAAGTGCAAAATAGACTCCTAGTTCTAGGTTCTAGAGTCTGGCTGAAGTCCAGCAAGATGGAACCACCAGGAGTGAAACAAAATCTGCCTGTTTGTTGTGTCAAATTTACCATCCTCAGTGTGTACAGAAAAACCGTAGAAGATCTGAGGGAAAGACATAATAGAAACATGAAGGCGATGGCTCAGGTTCAGGGAGAGGAGAAACTGAAAGCATTGTCTGAGAAAGCTAACTCCTGAGGGTGGACAGAGCAGAACGTTCTCCTGAAAGCCACAGCCACAACAGTCATGAGCCTGACCCAGATCTTCGAATGCCAGAACAGGTGCTGCTCCCTTGAGATGAAAGACAGTGATGGTATTAGGAATAAGTAAATAAATGGAAACAAAATGAAGTTTTCCAGCATTCAAAATGCTAATAAATTTATGGCTTGCCAGGCCTATGCGTTTATTGGGAGAGGATTTCAGTCGATATGGAACATCTGTACTGCGTTATATAGGGGAGTCAAGATGTGAAAAGTCTGTTTCTAGCTTTCTGCTCATCCTGTAGCTATCCAGGGTCCTCTCAGCGCTCTGTTCCATGGCTTTCCCAGAGCATGAGATCTTTGACCAGCCGAGTGAGGCATCTCTCAGGTTCCCTCAGATGGCGGTCTGTGGAAATCCAGCTTGCAGTCGCAGAGCCTGTCCTTCGGCAGGTCCTTGAGTTAGAGCTTTAGGATTAGTTTTTAAGAGTGTTCTTGCATGTGGAATTTTGTTCATTCCTAAAACATATATGAATAAAATTTGTTTCACCAGTTTAAAAATGTCCATTTAATGTTGTCATCAAGAAACAATCCTTCCCCTCCCTCTGCCACCACCAAAATCAAATGCTTCATGCTCGTTTAGCTTTTTCTCCTGCTCTGCTTTTAGTTACTTAAATAAAAACAGATCTTAAGAGTGAGAGTAAAACCATAGGTTTAAATATTTCAGCCTTTCGAGATAACCAACACTCCAGGCTTATTTTAAAGGTGAATTAAATCATTTACATTCCGAATTTTTAACATGGAAGTTCAAGACAGAGTCTAAGTTTTTGTTCAGCTTTTATATGAAATGGTGCCCACATTTATATGAAACAGGAAGAAAGATCATTGGGGAGGGGCAGGCAAACAAGCCCATTTCTCTTGACTGTGTTAGAGTGCCGTGTTTTTCTGACTCTCTTTTTGAGTGTTCATCACTTTCCTTGTTTCAACTCAGGCTTCTCATGGAAGAGCTGGTGAACTTCATTGAACGAGTGCCCAAGGCTCAGTCTGCCTCCTTGTGGAAGAACAAGGATATTCAGCGGTGAGCAGTGGGCGGTCTACTCCCCTTGACAGCTGTGGAGGGCAGGGGAAGGGCTTAGCAAAGCAGTCTCAAGTGTTTTCTTGTTTTCTGCTTAGCTTACACTATTAGAACTAAGATTCTCTTTTCCCTATGTTTGATTCAACCAATGTATTTTGAGAGGCAGCCATGCCATATGCAAGGTAGTATGCTAGGTTTGGGTGTTTTGTAAACAGTTGGCTGTCTCTTTGAGGTGCAGAGGGGTTAATGGGAAGTCAGACAATGAAACACGTACATTACAGTCTTGGGTGGCGTGTATTGTAACAGATGCCTGGTCACAAGGCTATAGGCATTCCGAAAATGAAGATGTTTCTTTGCTTAGGGAACTGAGGAGGGACATTCCTTAGGAGATGACAATTAAGGTACATCTCAGAGAAAGAAAAGGACTTCTCCTGATAAAAAAGGTCATAAAGTGGGGTCCAGACAAAGCATGGTAGGATACAGCAGTCTCCAGCCTTTTTGGCACCAGGGACCCATTTTATAGAAGACAGGTTTTCCATGGACTGGCGCGGGGGATGGTTTGGGGATGGTCCAAGTGCACTGCATTTATTGTGCACTTTACTTCCGTTATTATTACATCAGCTCCACCTCAGATCATCAGGCATTAGATCCCAGAGGTTGGGGCCCTGGATGTAGTATATTCAGGAAACAATGAGAAGTCCAGGGTGGATTAGAATTGGTTGAGTACAGAGGGGGAAAGGTGAAATGTCCCTAGACAGGGACACTGGAGCAAAATAATGAAGAGTCTACTGTGTGAAGACTGATTTTTCTGTAATCGGGTGTGGGAAGTCCATCGGGGGAGGTTGACGAGGCAGAGACATGATCACATATCTACTGAGAGGAAGCAACCCTGGAAGCAGCGTGGAGGCTGGATGGGATACAGAGACAGGAGCAGGAAGCCCCGTGGCAGAAACCCAGGCAAGAGACCAGAAGCCTGAACTAAGAAGGCTGTAGAGAAGAATGAAGAGGTGAAGGGAGTGGAAATGCAGTCGAGAAGACAGAGAGGCAGCTTGGTTCCTCTCCTGCACTTATGTTAATGGATAGTAGAGGACACTGGTCAGTGTTAACACACTGCAGCTGGTCACCCCTGCCAGTTGCTGCCCTTAGCCCTCAGCACCTCAGCCCCAGCCCTCCAGGCCTGGCGTCCAGAGTCAGAACTCGTCTGTAATTTCTTAGGTGTGTTCCTTATACTCCTACCCATTCCACTCTCTTCCAGCTACCTCATCACTGAATTCTTTCCCTCTAGGTCCATGATTTGTGAGCCATCTATTACCTAAACTTTAGAATGTCTTGGGTTTTGTGACATTCTTTCTATAAGGATACATGAATATGGATAGGCTTGCCTGGTGGCTCAGACCATAAAAAGTCTGCCTGCCATGCAGAAGACCCAGGTTCAATCTCTGGGTCAGGGAGATCCCCTCCAGGAGGAAATGACAACCCACTCTAGTATTCTTGCCTGGGAAGTACCATGGACAGAGGAACCTGGCAAGCTACAGTCCATGGGGTCGCACAGAGTCAGACACAACTGGTCAACTAATACACACTATGAATATGTAGCTAGGAGAATATGCTTTGTTTGGTTTTTTGCTTATATATATATATTTTTTAATGTGGACCATATTTAAAGTCTTCATTGAATTTGTTACAGTATTGCTTCTGTTTTACATTTTGGTTTTTGGCCCACGCAGCACGTGGGATCTTAGCTTCCCAGCCAGGGATCAAACTTGCACCCCTGGCATAGGAGTGGGGATCAGGTCTTAGCCACTGGACCACCAGGGAAGTCCCTGCTTTGTTTTTATACTGTGACTGCCTCAGAGATGAGAATATAAGTCTCCTCCATGCATTCCTTTATCATATGTGTTATTTATCTTGTTTAACTTATGTAGCACTTGTTATGTGCCTGACCCTCCTCTCAGTGTTTTCTTTAATTCACTTAGTTCTTCAACATGATCGTTTTGCAGAAAACAGGCACAGTGAGGATAAGTAACTTGTTCGGCTCAACCAACTAGTGGGTGGTAGTATTTGGATTCAGACCCAGGCAGCTGGGCTTGTCTGGATCCCAACACTGAGCTGCTAACTACTGTGCTGGGCGGCCCCTCAGCCGTTACAGGCCTCTCCTGCAGAGCGTGTGAGCCCCTCGTTGATGGAAGAACGCATAAGAGGGCACATCTCCTGTGTTTCATGGGTCTTTGTGTCTCCGTTTCCTTGACTGGGGACATGGTATCTGACTTGTCATTAGAAAACACTTGGTAGACGCGTGCGTTTGAGTCTTCCCAGTACACGTGGCTGCCTTCCTTGATCTGCCAGCTTAGTACAGGTCCCCTCCTGTCCCGAGTACGTTCGTATTCTCAGCTTCCTTCCTCCTGCCCATCACATACCTCCTCCCCTTTTTTCCCCTCTCCTGTCTGCCCACTGGCCCACACTTGTCCCAGTTCCTCTCTTCATCCCCCTCCTTAGAAACCTGAGGAGTTTGTTTTCACTTGCTGTGGAACACGTACACCTTGGCTCCCCTCACTTCCTCCTTTTAAATTTATACCCTTAAATATTCTGCCATGAAGAATTTTGGCACACCAGTGATGATGTTCAAAGGTCACTGTTTCCTGATTCCCAAACCCTGGACATCCAAGTCCTTATTTTGCCTTTTTGTTTGTGACCTTGGACAGAATCCTTGGCAGTGGTCTTTGCTTCCCATTCTTTGTAAAATACAAGATAACTGGCTCACCGAAAAAAATACCATCATATTTTAGGGGAAAAGGTGAATTGAACTTGAAGGAGCATAGGGCTAGGGAGGGGGCCTAAAAGTAATTTCCTAAGGTGCTTTAGGATGTCTGTTTTTTTAAAAAGGTGCTGCTGCTGCTGCTACTAAGTCGCTTCAGTCGTGTCCGACTCTGTGCGACCCCATAGACAGCAGCCCGCCAGGCTCCGCTGTCCCTGGGATTCTCCAGGCAAGAACACTGGAGTGGGTTGCCATTTCCTTCTCCAGTGCATGAAAGTGAAAAGTGAAAGGGAAGTCGCTCAGTCGTGTGCGACTCTTAGCGACCCCATGGATTGCAGCCCACCAGGCTCCTCCGTCCATGGGATTTTCCCAGCAAGAGTACTGGAGTGGGGTGCCATTGCCTTCTAGTTGAAATAAAACCTTGAATCTGTTATCTCGCCACCTGGTGGGCAAAATCCAGAAACTGTTGAGAGGTAGCTTGGTAGAGAAGAAAGGATAACTTGGACCAATCAGAGACTGTATTTCATTACTTCATGTATCCTGAGCATAGTTCTGATCCCCGTCAAGCATTTTGTTTTGGTTTCTGAGCGTGAGATGAGCCATAGTTACTGATAGGGAAAGAGAAGAGTCTGATTATTGGAAAGATTACACCAAGGTGACAGACAATGAAGCAAGCCATGTTCTCTTTCTTTTTTCTCTTGAAGAAATTCAGCATAAATATTATAACTGGTAGAAAAATGTGAGGAGCTGTTTTGTAATTGACATAAGACAAAAGAGTTCTCTCAAAACAGTCACCCAGAATTTCATCTCATGCCAGAATACTAAAAGCGTTTCATGTGAACATTTATGCTGAAGGATTTACACCCCTTGAAAAGTTCCCTGTCTCATAAGCCAGATGATATCATATGTCCCAAGACACTGTGACAGACTCTATTGCGAATCACTGTTTGCTTGCTGTCACTTAGTACAGTGACCAAATGATACAGCTGTATCTTTTCTTTATATCTCAATTTATTTTTTAATTCCTGCATTCCCCTTGCTCCATTCCTATAAAATAGGGTTCACAAACTCAGAAACCTCTAGGGATGAGAAAGGGGTAGGTAAGCACAGGAGTGGGGTTGGCTGCCAGGAACCATGGCCTGGTGACCACACCTCTCCGAAGGGGCAGCTGACATACAACTTCAGCAGTTTTGGCCATATGGGAAAGCGAGCCCATCACTGCCAAAACCTGATTTTTTTTTTTTTTTAATGAGAAGCTCAGGATCTGGATGTTTCACATGTGACTTTTTTTCCCCCTACCTTTTAAAAAGTTGGCTCTCACATTAAAATAAAATTCTGGATAAACAGCTCAAGCAGAACACTTCCATGAGTTGGATTCAAGCCCCTAATTTTTGATCTAAACATTATACAAGCTGTCTCATGGTTAAGTGTTTAAAATTAATGCATCTTAGTAGCTTAAGTTACTCATAAGACCATCAACCAAAAAAACAATACATGAAAATCTTTCAGACTCATTGGTTTCTGACAAATTCCCTTAAATCATGGGAAGTTAGTTTGAACTAGCATTTGATTTAGTATTGGTGTGTTTACCAACCCGCCATCCCCCCAAAAAAACCATTACACTTGCTTTTTGGCAGCTGTCAGACTCAGTTGACGCTGCTCCTTGGGATTTATTTAGAAGTTAGCTATCCTTCTTCCTCATTTTGACATTGCAGCTTACACTTCTTGAGAGATTTTTGAAGGGTAGGGAAAGGAGAATCCCCTACCATAAAATTTTTGAGCCTCTGACATTCCCGTATACACTTCAAAATTTAGGTTTTTAATGGGAAATTTTAAAGAACAATATTGCACTGAAGAAACTAACCCATCCTCTAATATTTTTTATGTAAGTGTAGCATTTTTTGTAAGACTAGAAATCTACAATCATAATTAAGAGACTAAATCATTACAGGATATTGTCATAATCCTCTGACTAGCATTAAGGATTTATGCATCGATATATTCCTCACTGAAATGTTATGGCAATTTTCAGTACTCAGCAGCTTAAAATGTGGGTTTATACCTTATAGAAGACAATTTAAAAAAAAAAAGCATATTATACTTGAAGTTCCTCTGTTCTGACACTCCTTGGGTATTTATAGATGAGTTTATCAGGTCTCACTATGTAGTAGGAAGAAAATTAAAGCTATGGGCTTAGAGGTCAAATAGACTGATGTTTGAATTTCAGATCTGCTTTTTGGCCGCAGAAGTTTATCTCTTCTAGGCTTTGTTTTCTTGTTTATATGATAGGAATAGTATTAGCAACGTCACAAGGTTGTTGTGAGGACTAAATGAGTAATACAAGTAAAGTCCTTAAAGCAGTGCCAGGCACAAAATAGGTGCTCAGTGAACACCAGCATCCTTTCTCTCTTTAATGATACATGTGGCTCACAGCACCCCCTTTCAGTAACCATCACACATCTGTGTTCCTCAGCCTTACTTACCTTTCAGCACTGCCTTTCCTAGTGAGAGCAACATATTTAGTATAGCAGAAGGGAAGTTATTTTCCTAATCCGCCTGTTGATGATTGTTAGCAGTATCATTCAGATTCTGGGACTCAGTCTTCTTTTCTGTAATATAGGAGAATTGAATTGAACACAGTTCGCTTATGTTAGAGTTTTTAAAGATGTCTTTAAGCAGGTTCTCAGAGAGTGGTCGGAGAAGGCAATGGCACCCCACTCCAGTACTCTTGCCGGGAAAATCCCATGGACGGAGGAGCCTGGTAGGCTGCAGTCCATGGGGTCGCTAAGAGTCAGACACGACTGAGCAACTTGACTTTCACTTCTCACTTTCATGCATTGGAGAAGGAAATGGCAACCCACTCCAGTGTTCTTGCCTGGAGAATCCCAGGGACAGCGGAGCCTGATGGGCTGCCGTCTATGGAGTCGCACTGAGTCGGACATGACTGAAGCAACTTAGCAGCAGCACAGAATGGTGGTACTTTGATGGCGTCATCACAACTTTGCAGTTCCAGAAACTTAGTCACTTCATTTCACTTAGAGTCAGTTAGTCTCTGAGGGGCAGGTTCAGCCTGACTAAACTCCCAGGATACTGACTGATAGACAAAAACTCCATTTAATTACTTTATCCTGAGAACTAGTCCATCTGCCTAGGACTCTGTTTTGGGCACCAAGTCCACTTAAAGAGATCAAATTATAGATAAGAGGGTTTTGATAAGCAGAAAATGAAAGCAGAGATAGTTTAGGCCCTCTCAAGAATTATTTATGTCATGCTTTGGTAGCCTAAGCAAATGCCTTTGTGCTTTTAGGAGAGAAATTGATCTAAAACAAAAATCAAGGTTTATAATCTGATTTCAGTTTAGTATTAAGAAATTATCAGGTTTTGCTTTTGGTAAATTCCATAAAGATCATCAGGCTTCCCTGGAGACTCAGTAATAAAGAATCTGCCTGCCAGTGCAGGAGACTCAAGTTTGATCCCTGGGTCAGGAAGATCCCCAGGAGAAGGAAATGGCTAATCTCCAGTATTCTTGCCTGGGAAATCCCATGAACCGAGAAACCTGGCGGGCTACAGCCCGTGGGATCACAAAGAGTCGGACACAACTGAGCAGCTAAACAACAAAAGCAATAAAGAGCATCAGCCCACTGACACATCTCTATCCTCCCACCACCTCCTTGTATATTAAGCACACTTCACTATAATAAGAGGAAACAAATTTTTTCTGCTTCTTTTCTTCTTTGTATTCTGTTCTTATATTTATTTTGTTCATTCAGTCATTCATTCATCAAACACTTAGAAAAAGCCCAACCACTGTTTTATTTTTAAGCTTTTAAGTGGTCCCTGTGGACCTAAAAGTCTTGCTCTTTTATGAAAACACATGATCTTGTGCTGGTAGGATGGAAGAACAGACAACAGAGTTCTGGCGTGATGTGAAGCCCTGAGGAAAAATGTTTATTAAGCACTCAAGTGTGATAAGAACAAAACAAAACAATGAAATCTTTTAGAAAGTACTTATTAAACATTTAGACTCTGAGAACTTGACTTTGATAAATTAGAAAGCCAGCAAAAGCAGAACTAGTTCCCACTGGGTTTCCTTATCCGACTTATCCTTAATCAGCCAATAATCCTAATGGCTTTGAATGGCTCTGTAAAGGCCTCTCTATAATTATGGCCTCAAGCGTAAGTTTTAGGGAAAGCTGAATTAGACGAGATGTTAGGAGATAGAAGGAGAAAGGGACCATATAACTTGAAAGAGTAAAAATGGTGTTAGCGAAGGGAATTTGGGGGTAGAAACAGGAAACTCAGAGGACTTCAGTCTTGTTTGTTGATTAACTCCCGAGGGCCTGGCATTATGATAAGTTTGTAGGGAAATGCTCCCCAAAGTTTAAGGCATAGTACCTGTATCCAAGGAGCTTGTTGAGCAAAGAATAGGTACAAAGTGGCAAGACTCGGGCCGGGCTTGGCAGGTTATGCAGGATTTGAATGAGGAAAGAGGTCATTCTAAGATAAGAGAATATTGTGGGCAAAGACATGGCAACACGGCACGATTGAGAGGGGACTGGCTAGGTTACAATTATCCAGTGATCTCCAAGAGGGAGAGAGACGCATTGCCAGCTAAAAGAATATTCAAAGACTGTTCTTTTGGAAAAGCCAACGATACATTTGACTGATTTCCTGGTTGAAGTCTTTTGTCTAGCAGATAGAAAATTTATCAAAATTGTTTGTGAAAACATAGTCACCAAACCTATGTGATAAAGGAAACGTCTAGATGTTTCCAATAGAGAAATGACAGTTAATTAGTTTTAGATCTGAAAGTAGTGTAGTCCGTATATAAGGTACCAGAATAAGATATCGACAGAATTTAAGCATAAGAGTAAGGGGGAGGAGTTCATAGGCACTGAATAATCATAGATATATAATGCTAATAGTATAGTCTACATATACACGTGTGTGTATGATTACTCATTCACTGTGGTCTTCAACAGTTTTTGAAGGAAACATTTTACCGTCCAGTTAGATTTATGAAGGGAAGGAAAGAGATCAGGTGAATTATTCAGTGTTGCAACAAAAGCAAAAATCAGATTTACATTGGATATGATGTCCGTGCTGCAGATGCTCTGTACAGTTAGAGTCTGTAAAAATGTCATTGACCAGACCTGAGGAAAGACCAAACTTAGTTGAAAACAGTGCCTCTGTACCAGAGCACGGCCCAAGATGCTTCCTAATTTATTAGTAGCTGGGTCTCCCACCAGGCCACCCTTTTCTCAGGCTTCACTAGGAGGATCCCCTTCTTGGCTCATTCATGTCAAGGTTGGAAGGATTCAGTTCCTTAGGGACGTCGGACTGAAGCCTCCCTTGGGTCCTTGCCACATGAGCCTCTCCTCAGAGCATCTCAGAGCATGGCAGCTGGCTGCATCAGAGCAAACAGGAGGCCAGAGGAGAGATTGTGGACAAGAAGGAAGTGCAGTCCTTTGTAACCTAATCTTGCAAGTGACTGCTTGTCACCTTTGTCATCTTCTCGTCACTAGAAGCTAGCCGGTAGGTCCAGCCTACATCTGGTGGGAGGAGCTCACACAAGGGGGCAAGTATGGGAGGTGGGGAGCCTAGGAAGCTGTGTCAGAAGCTCCCTGTCACTCATCCTAAGCTGAGCAGGTCAGACTTGAGACCAGAGTCGTGGGAGACCTGCCTTGACCTTGCTCTTCTGGCTTACTGATCAGTTTCTCCCAGATGCTTACCACCTCGCATGCTTTCTTAGGGCTCACCTCTCCCCAGACTTAGCAGTGAGCTTCAGATAATACAGACACATGGATCAATGGAACCAAGTAGACAGCCCAGAAATAAACCAATGTACCTAAAGTCAGTTAAAGAATGTGCATCTGATCTAGCTGGCATGTGACTTGTTAGCACAGTCTCTAGTAGCGGTGTCTCTATGGTAGGGCCTCGGCAGAGCTGAGAGCAATTAAAACAGGTCCAACTGAGATGAAAGATGTGGTTAGGCATCATTATCACTGTAGCCACTCACATAATAACCGTCCAGTTCGGGTGACAAGTTAAGAAACTCCTGCTCATACTCAGCCCAAAGGAAAAAGTCTTTATTCTTAATGAAGGGCAGTCCTGGGAAGCCCAAGCCATAGGGCCTCCTGATCTCAAGGAATTTAAAGGAGGCACTAAAGCAGGGCTTCTCAGGTGGCTCAGTGGGGAGAGGAAAAAAAAAACTCACCTGCCAGTGCGGGAGACAATAGGTTTGATCCCTGGATCAGGAAAGATCCCCTGAAGGGAAAAAAGGCAACCCACTCCAGTATTCTTCCCCAGAAAATTCTGTAGACGGAGGAGCCTGGCGAGCTGTAGTCCATGGGGTCGCAAAGAGTTGGACATGACTGAGCCCAGATACTCACTCTAAGCAGGGGAGTAACTTTGGTTCTTCCTTGAGACTCTCTAGAGCAGTGCCTGGGCCACTCAAGTTCAGTGTTAGGTTCATCTAAAGAAATTGCCCTGGGTTAAAGTCCACTACGGTATTGTTGGACAGTGCTTGTTCTGGGGCAGCAGTGGCTGTTTATGTTCGGGAAGGTTGGAGAGAGTCCTCACTCAGCCTCTGTTCTATGGCTGACACTTCTGTGCGTTCTGCCCTTCACTCCTCACAGGACAGCTCTAAGAGGGAGGTGATACTCTCCTTTTTCACTAATGAGGAGACTGAGGCTCACAGGTAAAGAGGCAGTGCTGAGATTTACATCCAGACAAGTCTAAATTGTCTGCTCTTCCCCTGGTGTACCTCTGAGAGAAAGCTCTCCTTCCTCAGCGGGTGGAAGATAGCAGCGGGGGTGAGGAAGGAGACAGAAGTGTCGGTGGCGGCCCCTTGCCATGAACCTGCTCCAGAGAGGGCTTCTGTGCCACTTCCTGGGCTCTGAGACTCCGTCAGCCATCTTCTCAGCACATGGGATGTGCACCTGGCCCAGACGGGTGTCACAAGACCTGAGAAAAGGTGATAGGTCACCTAGATTTTAAAGCAGGAGTGAGGCGTCCCCAGTGGCTCAGTGGTAAAGAATCCACCTGCAGTGCAGAAAATGCAAGAGACGCGAGTTCAGTCCCTGGGTTGGGAAGACCCTCTGGAGGAGGGCATGGCAATCCACTCCAGGATTCTTGCCTGGGAAGTCCCATGAGCAGAGGAGCCCGGTGGGCTTCCATCCATGGGGTCACAGAGAGCCAGACGCAACTGAGCATGCACGCACGTTGTCCACACAAAATAAGTGGACAGTGGAATGTTACAGCTTTGAGGGAGCCTGGCACTTAGAGAGCTCCTTATATAGTTCAGTGGGTAGAATGTAGGCTGAGGCAGGACCATGATAAAGAAAAGCCTTATAAGTCATACTGAGAGCCTTCAGTTTTATCCTGAATGTAATGGTGAACCATTAAATTGGAGGAGGAGGGGGGGGGGGGGAGAGAGAGAGTGTGTGTGTGTGTGTGTGTGTGTGTGTAGAGATTTGCATTTTCAGTGTATCTTTTAGCCCCTTCTGGGAGGGAAGACAAGTATGCAGGCAAGGATGACTTATCACGGTTTTCCATGTCTCCTTTTTTGCCTTGTACTGTTGTAAAAAATTTTTCAGACTAGGTTCCTGTGAGCCAAGGCCTTTATGTTATACCTATTCAATTCCTTACAGGACTTGAGTACTATGGCCATAATCAGAGCTAAGTAAATATTTATTGACTCAATATTGTGAAACCTAAATCAGTTCACTCTATAGAGGACAGGTACATGAAATAAGAAAATCTTCACCTGTTTATGCAGAAGGTAACAAGGATTGTTGTTATTTTGTTGCTGCAGAAACAAAGATGAAGAGAGTTGGACCTACATGACCTGTGTGCTGTTTTTACTGAATCTCTGTTCCATGTTTACATTATTATGACCATGGAAATACAATTCACTGGCCATATAACATTGTTAGGATTTTTTTTTTCTTGCACAACTTTCTGTTTTCCCTTGAGTTAGTAATGATCTTGTTTGTTTATTTGCTTAGTTTTCTGTGTGCATATATGCTCTATTGCTCAGTCACATCCAACTATTGATGACCCCTTGTCTATAGCCTGCGAGGCTCCTCTGTCCATGGGATCTCCCAGGCAAGAATTCCAGAGTAGGTTGTCATTTCCTTTTGCAGGGGATCTTCCTGACCCAGGGATCAAACCCGCGTCTCCTGCATTGGCAGGTGGATTCTTAACCACTGAGCCACCTGGAAAGCCCTTACATATTGTATTACTAATTGATCTCTAACCTTTCCCCCATTTGTCTGAGTCTCTCCTCAGTATGTGGAGACTTGATGAGTAGTCTGACAATTTTATCTTCCTGTTCTAGAAGTCCCCTCCCTGAGTCTTCACTCTTACCCCGTCTGGTGTCAGATGCTCTTGGGACTGCTACTCAGCATTCAGTCTGGGACTTTCTCCACCTTGATCCTATAGATTCCTTCACCCTTTTCTTCTGTTAGAAGCTCTATTTTCTGGGCCTTTCTTTTTCTGGTTTACACCATCATTTTTCCAGATACTTCCTCCACCAGCTCCCTGAAAAAGAGTGCATGAGAAGTAAATTTTCTGTGACCCTGCACATCTAAAATGTCTGCATTCTACCCTCACACTCCGATAGAAATGCAAACTAGATGTAGTTTGCTCATAGAATTTTTAAAGTATTGCACTATTTTCTTCTGTCTCCCAGAAGTGCTGTTGAAAAGCCCAGTGTTATTAAGGCTTGATCTCCTGTATGTGTGCTGCTTATTCCTCTGTGGAGACTTTTAGAATCTTCCCCTTGTCCTTAAAGTTTATGACGGTGTGTCTTACTTAAAGATAGTTTACACTCATGGACTGAGCTTAGTGTGTCCTTTCAGTCTAGAAAAGGGTCGGCAGCTATGGTGAAGTACCTGTTTCGTGTCTGAATCTGGCCTGCCACTATTTTTGCAAAATAAAGTTTTATTGGCACACAGACACACTCATATCATTGTGGTGTTACATGGCCAAGTTGAATAACTTGACAGAGACTGTATGTGGCCTCCAGAGTTTAAAGCATCTGTGGCCCTGTATCTAAAATGTTTGCTGACCCTCAATCTAGAAAATGGAGAATTTCAATTCTGGTTTAAAAAATAAATTTTTCCCCCCTTCTAAAATTCCTTTTTTCAATTTTTGTGTATTTTTCAGAACTCATGTTATTTGAATGTTGAACCTCCTGGACTGACGCTCAAATACTTCTCTCTCCTCTTTACGATCACTTTGTTTTGTTATTCTGTCTGGGAATTTCTTTTATCTCCCAACCTTCCTATGAATTTTTTTTTTGTCTCTGCTACTTATTTCTTGTTTTGACATAAATTTTTCTATATTTTTAAATTAACCTTTTTATATTGTAATAAAAAACACAGATACCAAAAAAACCCACAAAACTTGATATATAGTTAACAAATTATTATACAGCAGCTACCCCCTATAAACACCACCTAGGTTAAGAGAGAGAAAATGTCTGGTAACTCAAAAGCCATGCCTCTCTGCGCCAGTCTAATCGCAGCGCAGGCTGACACATACATAGAGCGTGGATTCCAGCCCATCACCACATCACCCTTCTTGCAGCTCAGATTGTCCCGTCAGTGAAAGCATATTCAGTTTATCCACTATGTCCTTTTGTTGCATCGTTTGTAGTTTTTGATAGTTTGCTTGTTATCTAACGTAGCAGGATGTCTAAGACTCCTCTTTTACGTTCCTATATCTTGAATCATCCATTTCTCCAGGAAACTCTGGATTCTTTTAGTGGGAAATGGGATTTTGAGCTCCCATTCTGGTTGCTAACAATGCTCACTGATACTGGATTGGTCAGTTGTTTCGAGGCCTTTTTGGAGGACAGAGAATATATTTTTTTCTTCTGCTTTTATACTTTTACTGTGTCTATCTTGTCAGAACATGTAGCCGTTACATACTGTCCTCTCTCCCTTCCAACTTCATTTGGCCTTTCTCCTCAAGGAACTCTGCATTTAATACTATCAACCCCTGTATTGATGTTTCTACTGTAGTCAGTTTGGGTTGTGTGAAACTCATTCTGCAGATGATATATCAGGATGGAATCATGAGAACTGTATTGTATGAGTTCTTGCTGGTTAATAATTGTTTTTCTGTGCTCTGTGACCTTGAAAGTCAGTTTTGCTAAATATGTAATCCTTGGCTTGCATTTTCTTTCACTGAGTCTCTTAAATATGTTTCTCTATTTTATTCTAGAAAAAACCATTGAAAACTATTGAAAACCGATGTAGTCTTTTCTTGTTTTCCTTGTAAATAACTTGCCCTTTTTGCCTCCATGCCCAAAGATTTTTCTCTGTAATCTAAATATTTTCCCAGAATATATCTGATGTTAGTTATTCTGGGTTAGTATTCTCGAGTCTGCATTGGGTTCTTTCAGTGCGTAGTTTCTTTTTATTTCTAATCACGGTTTTTGGTATTCTGTTACCTTGCTTGGATTTCTTTGAGGGACTCCTGTTGCCTATATGTTGCATCTGTCTTTGCTCTCTTGGCATATCTGTTGTGTTTATCCACTCCTATGTGTCTTTCAGTTTAGTCTTCATTCCTGAATTCTTACTAAATTTCTAATTCTTTATGTAGTTCTCTTCCTTCGTTTTTAAGCTTTTCTGATTTCTTCATTTATATGGGTCTTTTGTGTCTTGAATATCTTTTTAACGTTTTTAGCTTATTTTGAAATCTTGTTTTGTTGGCATGCTTTCATTGTATAATATCATATTTTCATTTATGACATTTTCATTTATTTCTTTTCATTCTTTAATGACTCTTCACCCTTTTTAGTAGAAGTCTCTTCTCATTTCTTAGGTACACTCTTTTATTTATCTGAGAATAATGATTGTTATTTTCTACCAACCTAATTTATTTCCTCTCCTTCCTCCATTTGTTTTGGCCTTTATCATTTTAGAGGCTTTATTCAAATACATGGTGATCCTTGGTTATTGGTTCATATTTAAGAATTAGACAGTTTTTTTTTAAAAAGCTACTTGGAAACTCTGTGTGCCAGGTCTTGTTGAATTCTAGACTACCATAACATAGTCTGGTTAGGTAATTTCACTGTAAAACCCCAATGTCAGTCAGTATCTTTTCATTGAGGGGTTTTTTTGTGTGTGTGCGTTTTGTTTGTTTTGTTTTTTTTTTTGGTTTTTTTTTTTTTTGGTGCTGATCTTGTTTTTCAGAGAAGGTTCTAGTCTCCTACCCTGCAGGGTATAAGATTAACTGATAGTGCTCTGCTCTAAGGATAAGAAAATCATCCCTCTCAGTGTGTAAACTTTTGCATAAGGAGGTTGCTTCCAGGTGATGCTGGTTTCCCCTAGTCCAGACTCTCAGTTTTATTCTCCCTGAGAACAGTCTCTCGTGACATGCCTGGGAGGGGAAGGGGCAATTGCTGAGCTATGGATTAGGTGAGGAGAATTAGTAAGTTCTATTTCTTAATCAGTTTTTTCTAGGAATTTTCTTGTTTTTAGGCTCACCTTTAACCTCAAGACATACCTGTTGTTTCCCATTGCTGAGCTTTTTGTGAGTTCTGCAGTATAAATTAAGTGACTTGAACTTTCCTGGGTCTGCAAAAATCAGTCATTATTTGTCTTTCTACTTTCTAAAATGCTGTTGCTATTAGCTCTCCTCTCATCTCTTTGTCTTAAGGGCCAGTTTTGTGTGTGTGTGTGTGTGTGTGTGTGTGTGTGTGTAATTCTTTACTATTATTCAGTGTCAGTTTAGGAGATAGAACAGAGCTAATGCACAGGTTCCATTCTCTGGAAATCCCTTCACCTGTATCATACAGAGAATCTCAGAGAAGTCACTCTTTAGGTCTATTCTTATTTGTGTTTGAGCAAAATAATATTGGATAAAATGTCTTTCTAATGACACATTTTTGTTTGTTTTAATGATTGCTCCTGATGCTGGTCTGAAAAGTTGCAAAATGTGTTTTATTTTCCTCTTTCTGCCAAGCCTCAGATGTGTTTAACCTAGTTCTTTTCTATAACTTTGCAGGCCCACGAGTAATGTTTATCTCATTTATCTTTTTTGAACAGGGAAGAGAATGTGAGAGGTTATACAGAAATGCTCTATATTAAGAGATATAAGCCCTTAGGATAGCCACTAAGGAAATAACTTTTAAAAAAGTGAAAAATCATGAAGGGATTTAAGAAGCTACATCAGAAAATATTCACTTACTATTTTTAAAAATCAGTGGAGGAATAGAACAAAAAAAGATGTGATATATAAAAAACAAAAATTAAATTGGTAAACATAAGCCAACTATTATATTAATATATCAGTAGTAACATTAAGTGTGAATGGCTCAGATGACCAAAATTATCACATGGGTTTAAAAAGACAAAAGAGAAGATCCCGCTATATGCTGGATAAGCAAAATCAAGAGTAGAAAAACAATGGAGAAAAATCAATGAATCCAAAAGTTAGTTCTTTGAAAGGATCAACAAAACTACCAGCCCTTTAGCTAGATTGACCAAGAAAAAGGGAGTTCAGCTCAATTCAGTCGCCCAGCCGTGTCCGACTGTTTGCCACCCCATGGAGAGAATACTGCAATTACTAGAATCAGAAATGAAAGAGGGGAGAGTGCTGCCAACCTTACAGAAATAAAAATAATTATAAAGGAATGTTCATCCTGTAAACATCGGGATATGCCAATAGGTTGGACAGCTTAGACAAAATGGGCAAGTTATTTGAACAGTATTCTCTGTTCATAAGAACTGACTTGATGATCTATTTCCAGGCTCCTGCCTTCTCCTCTCAAGGATGCAGTGGAAGTCTCGACCTGGAGAAGATGCTATACTATGCAGGAGGTGAACTCTGCCCTTAGTAAGATCCAGCTGGTGGGATATTCTCAGAAAATTGTGAGTGTTAATACAATTTTCCTCATTAATGAATGCTTTTGATTCTTTGGAAGGATTCTATCGTTCCCTTTTTTAAGCTAGTCAGTCACTATAAGTCTTGTACTAGTACATGGTGGAAAGAAAACATCTGTTATTTTCCTCCATCCTTCCCAGGTTCTTAGTGGTGCCCTCTCCTAAACCTTATATTCCCCATCACTCATTAGCATATAATAAGTTAGGGGGGAAAAGTGCATCTCATCCTGTTTACTTTAGAACAGTGACACCACTTTACAGGTTTTGGGTTTGTGAAGTAGAAAACAACATCGAAGGGATCAAGAAATAATTTGGCACATATGACTTTGAGCTCTGATCATGATGAGGGTTCCCATTCCTGTTAACTGTGGCCCAGAGCCACTTTTTACAGAACAACCGAGATATTAATTCCTAGCCTGAAATGGGCTTAAAAAAAAAGAAGAAAAAAACCTAAGTATTTATCTCTTTGGCCTATATCATAATGTATCATCTCTGCCTTTTAATGGGTGCCTGGTGACATGTGGATGGACTGAAATTCTCAGAAATGTGATAAGTAAAAGACTGTAAGATGTGTCTGTCCCATGGTCTCCACCATCTTTCTGTTCTTAAACTTTATGATTCACCTGAAAGTAGTTTCTAAGTGGAGAAGGATTTCCTGTTTTTTTTTCTCTGCAAACTTAACTGGCCTGACTGCACTACTGAAAGTTCAGCACACATTCTTACATTGTTCTTTTCTAGGAGCTTTTCGGTGCGGTCCAGGTGACTCCTCTAAGCTCTGGCTATGCCCTTGGAAGCTCCAACTGGATCATCCAGTCCCATTATGAGAAAGTGTCTTATGTCTCTGGATCCTCCTTGCTTACCACGCACCCACAGGTAACTGTAAATTCTCTTGTAACAACTCAGATTCACAGTTGAAAGTGAAGTCGCTTAGTCATGTCTGACTCTTGGCGACCCTATGAACTGTAGCCCACCAGGCTCCTCCACCCACAGGATTTGCAGGCAGGAATACTGGAGTGGGTTGCCGTTTCCTTCTCTAGGGGATCTTCCTAACTCAGAGGTCAAACTTGGATCTCCCGCATTGCAGGCAGACTGTCTGAGCCACCAGGGAATCCCTAAATTTTCGGTAACTTACCCTAAATTCAGAATGTTTCCAGAGTGGCGTCAGCTCTCTGTCATTTTTTATTTATTTATTGGTTTCTACAGTAGGTCCTTCTTGGCTGTCTAAGTAGAACAGTGTGTATGTGTCAATCCCAAACTCCCAATCTATCACTTCGCCCAGCCCTCCCGGCCATAACCATAAATTGATTCTGTAAATCTCTGAGGCTGCTTCTGTTTTGTAAATAAGTTCATTTGTATCTGTTTAGATTCTACGTGTAAAGCAGTATCATACGGCATTTGTCTTCTCTGTCTCAGTGACTTCACTCAGTGTGATAATCGCGAAGTCCATCTGTGCTGCTGCAGATGGCATTGTTTCCTTCTTTTTCATGGCTGGGCAGCATCCCACTGTGTGTATTCACCACACCTTTGTCCATTCTTCTGTCCGTGGGCTTCTAGGTTGCTTTCATGCCTTGGCTGTTCTGAATAGTGGTGCAGTTAGCACTGCGGGCCGTGCATCCTTCCCGAGCCATGTTTTCTCTGGATAAAAGCCCATTCCCCAGGAATGGGATTGTTGGATCATGTGATAACTTTTTTTTGTTGTTAAGAAACCTCCATACTGTTCCCCATAGTGGCTGGACCAGTTTACATTTCCACCAACGATGTAGGAGGATTCCCTATTCTCTACTTCTTCTCTACCATGTATTGTTTGTAGACTTTTTTGATAATAGCCATTCTGACAAGTTTGAGGTGGTATCTCACTATAGTTTTGGTTTGTGTTTCTCTAATAATTAGTGAGGTTGCACATCTTTTCATGGGCCTGTTGGCCATCTGTATATATTTGGAGAAATGTCTGTTTAGATCTTCTGTTCATTTTTTGATTGGGTTGTTTCTTTTGGAGGTATAAAACTTCATGAGCTTTTTTCTCATTCTGTGGGTTGTCTTTTTTTTTTTTTCCTTGTGATTTCCTTTGCTGTGAAAAAGCTTTTGAGTTTAATTAGCTCCCATTTGTTTGTTTTTGTTTTATTTCCATTATTCTGGGAGATGGATCAAAAAAAGATATTGCTGCAGATTATGTCAAAGAGTGTTGTGCCTATGTTTTCAGAGTTTTTATAGTATCCAGTCTTACATTTAGGTGTTTAATCCATTTTGAGTTTATTTTTGAGTATGGTTTTAAAGATTGTTCTGTCTTCATTTTTTTTAACATGTAACTGTCCAGTTTTCCAGTTATTGACGAGACTCTTCTCTCCATTGTGTAGTCTTGCCTCCTTTGTTGTAGATTAATTGACCACAGGTGTGTGAATTTATTTCTGGCCTTTTTGTCCTCCTGCTGCATCGATCTATAATTCTGTTTTTATGCTAGTACTGTGCTGTCTTGATGACTATAGCTGTGTAATACAGCCTGAAGTTCAGGAAGCCTGATTCCTTTTGCTTTTCTTTCTCAACATTGCTTTGGCTATTCAGGGTCTTTTGTGTCTCCATACAACTTTTAAGATTTTTTTATCTAATTCAGTGAAAAATGACAGTCGTAGTTTGGTAAGGATTTCATTGAATCTGTATATTGCCTTGAGTAGTATAGTCATTTCAACAATATTGATTTCTTCCAATCCAAGAACATGGTATATTTGTCCCTGTGTTGGTGTCATCCTCAGTTTCTTTCATCAGTATCTTATACTTCTTGAAATACAGGTCTCTTGTCTTCTGTATTCCTAGGTATTTTACTCTTTTTCAATGCAGTGGTAAATGGGATTGTTTCTTTAATTTCTCTTTCTCATCTTTCATTGTTAGTGTATAGAAATGCAACAGATTTCTGTATATTAATTTTCTATACTGCAACTTTACCAAAGCATCAGCCTTTTAAATCTTTCTGATTTTAGTTTCTACAAACATTCTTTTTTGTTGTGTAAGAACATTAACATGAGGTATGTGCTGAGTCACTCAGTCGTGTCCAACTCTTTGCAGCCCCATGGACTGTGGCCCACCAGGCTCCTCTGTCCATGGGATTTTTCAGGCAAGAATACTGGAGTGGGTTGCCATTTCCTACTCTAGAACATAAGCTATACCCTTATAATAAAAGTGTGACTGTACAGTACATGGTTGTTGACTATAAGTGCAGTGTTGTGTAGCTGATCTCTAGAGCTTTTTCATCTTGCTTACCTGAAACTTTATGTCCTACTTTTTATCAAAGTTAGATCATTTGTGTCTGAACATTTAGGATCATCATTCCTCTATAAGATCATGCTGCCTTTAGGTCACCTCTGGGATTTAGAGATTTCCCAACACTTCCAATAACCAGAGCTAATGTATATAACGGAGATGGTTGCTCATTTACTCAGCAAATACTAATTTTTCAATATTTACTAAGGGCCTGCCATGTCAAGCACTCATCTAGGTGTTAAAGATTCAGTGCTGACCGACAAACAAAGTCTCCTCTCAGGGGTCAGGAGTCATATGATGAGAGAGAATGGCATGATGAAAAAAAATGAGCAAAATGCTTCCAGGTGGTGACGCAGGTACTGAAAACAGAGTTCTATCGAGAGTGATGGTCGCTAGTTTAACTTGGATGGTCAGAGAAAGCTTCCAGGGAAACATCTCATTGGAACTGAGACCTGGAGAAATGAGGCATGTAAAGCTGTGTGGGCGAAGTATGACAGAGACATGGCAGATGAGAGTTCCTAACACTAGAACAAGCTGGGCATGTCTGCAGAGCAGAGGACGCCCTTGTGATTGCAGTGTATGAAGTACGACCGTAACATGTCCAAGATGCCAAGCCCTGTAGGACTTCATGAGAAATTTGAATTGTATTTGAATGTATCAGTTCAGTTCAGTCGCTCAGTTGTGTCCGACTCTTTGCGACCCCATGAATCGCAGCACGCCAGGCCTCCCTGTCCATCACCAACTCCCGGAGTTCACTCAGACTCACGTCCATCGAGTCCGTGATGCCATCCAGCCATCTCATCCTCGGTCGTCCCCTTCTCCTCCTGCCCCCAATCCCTCCCAGCATCACAGTCTTTTCCAATGAGTCAACTCTTTGCATGAGGTGGCCAAAGTACTGGAGTTTCAGCTTTAGCATCATTCCTTCCAAAGAAATCCCAGGGCTGATCTCCTTCAGAATGGACTGGTTGGATCTCTTTGCAGTCCAAGGGACTCTCAAGACCCTTCTCGAACACCACGGTTCAAAGCATCAATTCTTCAGGACTCAGCTTTCTTCACAGTCCAACTCTCACATCCATACATGACCACAGGAAAAACCATAGCCTTGACTAGATGGACCTTAGTCGGCAAAGTAATATCTCTGCTTTTGAATATGCTGTCTAGGTTGGTCATAACTTTTCTTCCAAGGAGTAAGTGTCTTTTAATTTCATGGCTGCAGTCACCATCTGCAGTGATTTTTGGCGCCAAAAATAATAAAGTCTGACACTGTTTCCACTGCTTCCCCATCTATTTCCCATGAAGTGATGGGACCGGATGCCATTATCTTCATTTTCTGAATGTTGAGCTTTAAGCCAACTTTTTCACTCTCCACTTTCAGTTTCATCAAGAGGCTTTTTATAGTTCCTCTTCACTTTCTGCCATAAGGGTGGTATCATTTGCATATCTGAGGTTATTGATATTTCTTCTGGCAATCTTGATTCCAGCTTGTGTTTCTTCCAGCCCAGTGTTTCTCATGATGTACTCTGCATAGAAGTTAAATAAGCAGGGTGACAATATACAGCCTTGAGGGACTCCTTTTCCTATTTGGAACCAGTCTGTTGTTCCATGTCCAGTTCTAACTGTTGCTTCCTGACCTGCATATAGATTTCTCAAGAGGCAGGTCAGGTGGTCTGGTATTCTCATCTCTTTTAGAATTCTCCACAGTTTCTTGTGATCCACACAGTCAAAGGCTTTGGCATAGTCAGTAAAGCAGAAATAGATGTTTTTCTGGAACTCTCTTGCTTTTTTGATGATCCAGCAGATGTTGGCAATTTGATCTCTGGTTCCTCTGCCTTTTCTAAAACCAGCTTGAACATCTGGAAGTTCACGGTTCACATATTGCTGAAGCCTGGCTTGGAGAATTTTGAGCATTACTTTACTAGCATGTGAGATGAGTGCAACTGTGCAGTAGTTTGAGCATTCTTTGGCATTTCCTTTCTTTGGGATTGGAATGAAAACTGCCCTTTTCCAGTCCTGTGGCCACTGCTGAGTTTTCCAAATTTGCTGGCATATAGAGTGTAGCACTTTCACAGCATCATCTTTCAGGATTTGAAACAGTGCAACTGGAATTCCATCACCTCCACTAGCTTTGTTCCTAGTGATGCTTTCTAAGGCCCACTTGACTTCACATTCCAGGATGTCTGGCTCTAGGTGAGTGATCACACCATTGTAACAGACTGAAGCTTTTGGAAAGTTTTAAGTTAGTCATTCATTAACAGTCATATTGGCAAGAAGCTCAGTGTATAAGTATTGTTATAAGTGTTACTTCATTTTTTAGACATTTGTAAAGAATTTATTGTTCATTTTATAAATCTTTTCATGTTTATAAAAGGCCAGTTGAGTTCAGTTGCTCAGTCATATCCGACTCTTTGCGATCCCATGAATCGCAGCACACCAGGCCTCCCTGTCCATCACCAACTCCTGGAGTTTACTCAAACTCGTGTCCATTGAGTTGGTGATACAATCTAGCCATCTCATCCTGTCGTCCCCTTCTCCCGCCTTCAATCTTTCCCAGCATCAGGGTCTTTTCAAATGAGTCAGTTCTTCACATCGAGTGGCCAAAGTATTGACGTTTCAGCTTCAACATCAGTCCTTCCAGTGAATATTCAGGACTGATTTCCTTTAGGATGGACTGGTTGGATCTCCTTGCAGTCCAAGGGACTCTCAAGAGCCTCCTCCAACACCACAGTTCAAAAGCATCAATTCTTCAGCGCTCACTTTTCTTTATGGTCCAACTCTCATATCCATACATAACAACTGGAAAAAGGAAAAACCATAGCTTTGACTAGACGGACCTTTGTCGGCAAAGTAATGTCTCTGCTTTTGAATATGCTGTCTAGGTTGGTCATAGCTTCTCTTCCAAGGAGCAAGTGTCTTTTAATTTCATGGCTATAGTAACCATCTGCAATGATTTCAGAACCCCCCAAAATAAAGTCTGTCACTGTTTCCATTGTTTCCCATCTGTTTGCCATGAAGTGATGGGACCAGATGCCATGATCTTAGTTTTCTGAATGTTGAGTTTTAAGCCAGTGTTTTCACTCTCCTCTTTCACTTTCATCAAGAGGCTCTTTAATTCTTCTTCGCTTTTTGCCATAAGGGTGGTGTCATCTGCATATCTGAAGTTATTGATATTTCTCCCCGCAATCTTGATTCCAGCTTGTGCTTGCTCTAGCCCAGTGTTTCTCATGTTGTACTCTGCATATAAGTTAAATAAGCAGGGTGACAATATAAAGCCTTGACATACTCTTTTCCCAACTTGGAACCAGTCTGTTGTTCCATGTCCAGTTCCAACTGTTGCCTGCTAACCTGCATACAGATTTCTCAGGAGGCAAGTCAGGTGGTCTGGTATTTCCATCTCTTTCAGAATTTTACACAGTTTATTGTGATCCACACAGTCAAAGGCTTTGGCATAGTCAATAAAGAGAAGTAAATGTTTTTCTGGAACTCTAGTTTTTTCAGTGATCCATCAGATGTTGGCAATTTAATCTCTGGTTCCTCTGCTTTTTCTAAATCCAGGTTGAACATCTGGAAGTTCACAGTTCACTTACTGTTGAAGTCTGGCTTGGACCATTTTGAGCATTACTTTACTAGCGTGTGAGATGAGTGCAGTTGTGTGGTAGTTTGAACATTCTTTGGCATTGCTTTTCTTTGGAATTGGAATGAAAACTGACCATTTCCAGTCTTGTGGCCACTGCTGAGTTTTCCAAATTTGCTGGCATATTGACTATAGCACTTTCACAGCATCATCTTTTAGAATTTGATATAGCTCAACTGGAAATCCATCACCTCCACTAGCTTTTGTTCGTAGTGATGCTTCCTAAGGCCCACTTGACTTCACGTTCCAGGATGTCTGGCTCTAGGTTAATGAGCACACCATCGTGATTATCTGGATATAAAAGGTGGCACTAGTGTAAAGAACCCACCTGCCAGTTCAGGAGACATAAGAGATGTGGGTTTGATCCCTGGCTCCAGAAGGTCCCCTGGAGGAGGGCATGGCAATCCACTCCAGTGTTCTTGCCTGGAAAATGCCAGGGACAGGGAGCCTGGCAGATTACAGTCCATGGTCACAAAGAGCAGGACACGACTAAAGCCGCTTGGCACAGCGCACATGTCTTTCCATGTTTATAAAGGAGGGCAGTGGAGATTAGATAGTCAATGGATGATGGGTGGATAGATAGCTTGGTGAAATCCATATCCCATTTTAATATGAGAAAAAGAATGTTGTAAGTCTAGAACAATAGAATGCTCTGAGCTGCCACTCTGCTTTGCTTTCGTACCTTTTTTATAAGCAACTTTTACTTCAAGGTCTAGAAGGGGACAAGTCGCTATTTTTTCCTATAGCTAGCAGAATTCTGGGCCTTTCCCGCTTGCTGATATCAAAAGCCCATCAGTGTCATCTTAATCTGCTTCACTGAATCAAAATTTTGTATTGGCAGCTTCTATCATTCCTGATATATTCTCTCATAAAAGAAAGAAAGATTACTTGGCTGCCAGTTCTTCCGATTTGTCCTGCTTAGATCAAAGCCTTTACAGTACTATCGATGTAATTTCCAGTAAATTATTCTTACAAGATCCATAAATTTAAAGGGAAAAATAAGGTCTTGAAAGTAATGAGTAACATACCTAAGTAATTAATTTTAATCTCTAGCTGGCAACCACTATTGTATGTAAAAAAGAAAGTAAATTAGATTTTCTTCTGCCCAGATGATTGGATTCTGTATTGAATTAGCAGGGATAAGAAAAGATTTGAAAAAGCTCAGCAGTCTACTTCAGATGTCAGCAAACTGTGGTCCTTGAACCAAATTTGATCTCCCACCTGTTTTTGTTAATAATGTTTTGTTGACATATAGCCACACCCATTGTTTTATAGGTTGTTTGCAGCTGCTTACACCCTGTCACAGCAGTTATAAAGTTAGACTTTATATTAATAGTAAAGGGCCAATTCAGCTTTAGTAATGGAAGCCCATGAGCTAGGAAGAATGTGGCAGACTGTTATACTGATCTAATAAGAGAATGGAAATGAGACTTTGGATTAAGCCTGAAATAGTAAGGATGGAAAGGTAAGTTAAAACATTGGCGAATCTTAAATTCAGCAAATTTCTTGAATGCCTACTATCTTCGGGGAAGGAAAAATACAAGGCAGAGATTTCATACCTGGATGACTCAGAGAATGGTGATAATGACACGAATCCAGTTGACAAGGAGGACTTGGCCAGGGGTGGTCATTAGCTGCAGAAGAGGACAGTGGGTATGACGAATGGGAATTAGAGAGAACCTGAGACAAATGAAAATGCAGAGCTGGGCCTTGGGCGTGAAGGCAAGCCTGGAGACGAACTGGAGAGCCATCGGAGTTTTTTAAATATAAGTGCTGAGGACTGAAGACTGAGCTGTGGGAAACTGTTAAAGTTTGATAAGTACTTTGTCATTTATATCTAAGTATATCATAATTTCCTTCTTAATGTTCCTGATTTAAATAACCAGAGTTTATTTTATAGTATACTTCTGTTTGTGTCAAGCCTATCCAGTATGGTTAGACTTAGAGTTAAACAAGACTTTTGTCATATCATGGTTAGGTTTCAGGAGTCTATTCTAATTTTTTTGTGTGTTACAATAAGAATTTACAGATTCATTGAAATTTGTTCAGGCTTACTTTGAAACACAATCCTTTTTTTTGTAAATGTTTACATATATTGGAAAAGACTGTATTCACTGCTGAATGAAAATTTTTTCCATATATATTTATCCCTTTGAATCTGTTGTGTTTTTAATTCTCATATCTTTGCTCAGCTACCAGTATCTGAAAAAGATGTGTTATTTGTTGATTTATCTGTTTATATTTTAAGCCATATACTCAGGGGTATGTGTTCATGTTATCATTATGTCTTGTTGATCAATTGCTCATTCTATCAGAATGTTTCCTTTTTTTCTCTATCAACACAACATTAAAAGCCAGGAGTCTTTTTCATTTCTACACTTGCTGCTAGTGTTTTTCGTCCTTTTTCCCCCCACTCTTTCTATGTCCTTTTCTAGTGAATCCCTTGTAGACAACATAGTAAAGAATTTTTTTTTTCTTTTTTAATCTACAGAGTCTCTTTGATTAGTGAAACCTATTTATGTTTCTTAAATCACTATTTGGGTCTTGTTTTTGCCATCTTCACATTTTTTTAGTTCATTCTTTCCCCTGTGTTTTCTTGCCTTTTTTTAGAAGACTAAATTTCTTTTTGCAAGTTTGAACATATTTGTCTATTTTTTTCATTTTCAATTTTATACTGAAGCATAGTTGACTCATAGGAATCATAGAAAAATCTGGCTTACACCCAACATTCAAAAAGCTAAGATTATGGCATCTGGTCCCATCACTTCATGACAAATAGGTGGAGAAACAATGGAAACAGTGGCAAATTTTATTTTCCCAGGCTTCAAAATCATTGCAGACAGTGCCTGCAGCCACGAAATTAAAAGACACTTGCTCCTTGGAAGAAAAACTATGACAGACCTTGACAGTGTATTAAAAAGCAGAGACATTACTTTGCTGACGAAAGTCCATGTTGTCAAAGCTAGGTTTTTCCAGTAGTCATGTACTGGATGTAAGGGTTGGACCATAAAGAAGGCTGAGCACTGAAAAGTTGATGCTTTAGAATTGTGGTGCTGGAGAAGACTCTTGAGTCCCTTGGTCTGCAAGGAGGTCAAACCAGTCAATCCTAAAGGAAATTAGCCCTGAATATTATTAGAAGGACTTATACTAAAGCTCTGATACTTTGGCCACCTAATGGGAAGAGCCAACTCATTGGAAAAGACCCTGATTGAGAGCAGGAGGACACGAGGACAACAGAGGATGAGATGGTTGGATGGAATCACTTACTCAGTGGACATGAGTTTGAGAAAACTTTAGGAGATAGTGAAGGATAGGGAAGCCTGGTGTGCTGCAGTCCATGGGTTTGCGAAGAATCAGACACGATTGAGCTACTGAACAACAGTGGTTGATTCAGTGTTGTGTTTGTTTCAGGTGTACAGCAAAGTGATTCCTTTATACATGTATCTGTTCCTTTTCAAATTCTTTTCCCTTCTAAGTTGTTACATAATATTGAGCGGTGTTACCTGTGTTACACAGTAGATCCCTGTTTGTTATCTGTGTATATCTTACTCTCCAGTTTATTTTCTGGGATTCTCTTTATCACTGTCTCTTCCTCTAGAGCTAGTTTCCTCTTGTCCCTTTCATCTTTTTTCTCTTCTTTCCTCCCACCTCTCCCCTACCCACCATTGTCAGTAGTATCTAGGAATTTAGTCTCAGGCTATTTAAAACTCCAGAAAATAGTGAAGGACAGGGAAGCCTGGTGTGCTGCAGTCCATAGGGTCACAGAGTTGGGCATGGCTTAGTGACTGAACATCAACAGGGTGGTGAACATGTTTAGACAACAGTGAACTTTGTTCTTTTTTTTTTTTTCCAACCTTATTTCCCATAAAGCTCACAATCCTCCTAGATTTACTTTTCTTTTTCCAGGAATAATTGAGGAATGTTCACCATGAAGGCCTTAAAATGGTAATCCTTATGAGATTTTAAACTACTGAGAATATGTTTAAATTTTCCTCACACTTAAATGATAGCTTTTAACATTTGGAGAAGGAAATGGCAACCCACTCCAGTACTCTTGCCTGGAAAATCCCATGGACAGAGGAGTCTGGTAGGCTGCAGTCCACGGGGTCGCAAAGAGTCGGACACGACTGAGCGACTTCACTTTGACTGTCACATGAGAGCTTAAGTGAAAGTGAAAGTCGCTCAGTCGTGTCCAACTCTTTGTGACCCCATAGACTATTCAGTCCATGGAATTCTCCAGGCCAGAAGACTGGAGTGGGTATCCTTTCCCTTATCCAGGGGATCTTCCCAACCCAGGGATCGAACCCAAGTCTCCTGCATTGCAGGCGAATTCTTTACCAGCTGAGCCACAAGGGAAGCCCAAGAATACTGCAGTGGGTAGCCTATCCCTTCTCCAGCAATCTTCCCTACCCAGGAATTGAACCAGGGTCTCCTGCATTGCAGGCCGGTTCTTTACCAACTGAGCTATCAGGGAAGCCCTAATAAATGATAGCTTAGATAGATATAAAATTAAAGGGAAAAAATCTTTGAACCTATAACCCTATGAAACTATTCCTTCATTTTCCACTTGTACCCTTATTGCATTGAAGAATTGCAAACCCTTCAGATTTGTGTTCATCTGTGGGATATGCTTGTAGAATTTTCCCTTTATCCTCAATGCTTAAATTTCACTGTGATGTATTTTAAATGTGTATTTTCTCCTGTTTGTTTTCCTGTCTGTTTTTCCTGTAAGATCTTCCAATTTCCTTTAATGTAGAAAAATTCTTTAATCGTTGTTTAAAGTATTTATTTCTTCTGGTTGATTTTTTTTCATCTTGAAGAACTTCTAGTATATAGATATTGATAAGTCTGTGTTTTCTTTTATATTTCTCATCTCTTTACAGCCTCCTGCTTCAACTTATGAGTTCATTCTTTAGCTATATCCATACTGCTCTTCAACCTGTGTATTGAATTCTTTACTTCAATGATTATATTTCCATATACAGTATCTCCAAATGTTGCTTTTTATACTTTTTTAAATACTTATTTTTATTTATTTGGCTGCACTAGATCTTGTTGTAACACATGGGATATTTAGTTCCCCAACCAGGGATCAAACCCAGGCCCCCCTGCATTGAGAGCCTGGAGTCTTAGCCGCTGGACCACCAGGGAAGCCCTATACTTATTTTTATTTTACTTACTCATTTTTACTTTATTTGTGCATGGCCTTTTTTTAATGTAAATGCTGCTGTTCCATCTGGTTAGTTAATTCTCTGTGTAGGGTGGGTTTTTAGCTTATTGTTTTTAGTAGACATTATTCGTCAGTCGTCTGGTTTTATTTCCCTGTCAGCTGTTACCGCTTACCTGCCTCTCAGGGAAACCCTCTTGTACCTCAGCTCCAGACACTGCTTTTTCCCCAGAATTTGTCTCTCTGACTTGTTACCACTTAGCCTTGTGGGGTGAAGGGAGTAAGCAAGGGCTTGTGGGTGTGTCTGCACCTTCTGTGAAATTTCATGCCGCTGTTCCAGTATTTTCTCCCTCGCAGTATGTTGGAGCAGGCTGCCATCTGCCAGGGGTACTGCAGAGGAGAAGGGTCAAAGAGTTCTCTTCCCAGCCCCTGTTCTTCCCTCAGTGCCCAACCCTTTTTGGCTCTGGCTCCTCCTGGCGTGGTGCAATCCATGGGATTGCAGAGTCGGACGTGACTTACCGACTGAACAACGACGACACCACTTTGTCCCCATTCCAGGACCCATGTCTCTCTGGGAATTTATTCTAGTTTTTCAGTTTCTCAAAATTTGTCATTTGCCTTTCTTTCTATGCTATCCCTGAAATTCTACAAGACAGCCAGCAGCTTGTGTTTATGCTCTATCTTGTCAAGATTTTTCATCTTGTTTTAAATTAATATTATTTTCTAAGTCATTTAGTTGTATCCAACTATTTGTGACCGCATGGACCATAGCCCTCCAGGCTCCTCTGTCCATGGGATTCTCCAGGCAAGAACACTGGCATGGGTTGCCATTTTCTTCTCCAGATGTATCTGTTAGAACAGTAATTTATGTTTATTATAGTAATTTTGTGTGTGACTGTATTAGTTGCTCAGTCCTATCCCATTCTTTCAGCCCCATGGACCCCATAGCCCACCAGGCTCCTCTGTCTGTGGGATTCTCCAGGCAAGAATACTGACATGGGTTGCCATTTTCTTCTCCAGATATATCTGTTAGAACAGTAATTTAGGTTTGTTACAGTAATTTTCTGTGTTACTGTGTTAGTTGCCCAGTCCTATCCCACTCTTTTCGGCCCCGTGGACCCCATAGCCCACCAGGCTCCTCTGTCCATGGGATTCTCCAGGTAAGAATACTGGAGTGGGTTGCCATTCCCTTTTCTTCCTGATCCAGGCTTCAAACCCGGGTCTCCTGCCTGGTAGGAAGATTCTTAACCATCTGAGCCACTTATTTTAGTAGTTTTGGAAAATATAAAATTCTCATAGGGGAAAAAAAATGTACTTAAGATTAAGAGAGAATTTACAGCCTGCTTTTCTGCTCTTTCTGATTTAATGAACTTTTCTTAGATGATTAGGTCTACCATGTGATATTTGATAGCTCCTTAATTCCATCATATGGATCTACAGTAAAGTATTTAACTGTTTTATCACTGTCAGACATTTAAATTATTTAAAGCTTTTTTTTTTTTCCAAACAACATCTTCTTCAAACAGATATGCCCAGAAAGAGGGCATTGGACACAGTTTAAAAACTATAATACTATTAGCACAGAATAAACAGCAACCATTGGATGGGCCCCCTGAAGGCATTAGCAATAACTAGAGAGCACTTTTAGTTATTAGAGCCACAGCCCTTTTGGCCTTCGAAATGAAATTAATGGATTTGCTTGTGCATTGCGAACCAACATTTGAACACTAATTTTTCTATTATGATGGTTTGAAAAGGCAACTTAATACCCATTATTTCAGTAGTTTCCTGGCTATTCTGCCTGACTTCAGGGGTGCGGATTGAGTTTTAGATGTGAAAATCACCAGTATAAAAAGGCAAAACCTGCATATACCCAGACATGGGGAGCTGCAGAATTTGGGGGTCATTTTAGAGGCTGGCCTAGGACAGGACAGATACTCAAGCAAGGCTAAAAATATATATATATATTTTTTGTTGTTGTTTTAATATTGATTTATTTGACTGTGCCAGGTCTCCGTTGCTGCCTCTGGGCTCTAGATCGAATTCTCCAACCTGCAATAGAGCCGAGGGCCCCTGCATGGGAAATGCAGAGTCTTAGCTACTGGACGACCAGGGAAGTCCCAAGGCTAAAATTTGAAGTGTGGAACTTTAAAGTTAGTGGTAGACATTTGTTGGTGTTGTTCGTATTAGCAGTGCTTTAGGGTTTGCGTTTGGTTCATTTATGATTTTGATCTTTTCCCATCCTTCTCCTAACCACGAAAGGGACCTGGAAAGGTGTCCAAACCCCTTCAGCCCTCCTGCCCTGAGGACTCTACCTTACATCCTTGCCTGGAACAAAAATAGGGAGTCCAGGCTTGGTCAGTCACCAGGCTAATTCCTTTAACACTGGGCCTTGAGGCTCAAACAGGTGGTTCTCCGGTTGCCAAATGGGTGGTGGGTATCTGTAAGAATGGGAGGAGAGAGATTTCGACAGCAGAGGCTCCCTGTGGAAACTTCTGCCTTAGAGCAGTGGTTCTTTTCTTTCTTTCTTTCTTTAATATTTATTCATTTATTTGACTGTGCTGGGTCTTAGTTGCATCATGTGGGATCCAATTCCCTGACCAGGGATTGAACCTGGGCCCCCTGCATTAGGAACATGGAGTCTTAGCCGTGGGACCACCAGGGAAGTCCATAGAGCAATGGTTCTTAACATTTTGTGGGTCACAGCCTCAAAATCCTGGTAGTAAGAATCTGATAAGAACTGTTAATAAAAAAAAAATCTATTGCACATCTGTATGACATTTTACATTTATTTTCTGAAGACTGAGCTTATAGAGTCTTTAGAAGCCCATTGTTATTCATCAGGTTGAGAATCTCTGACATAGAACATTGGAAAGAAAATTTTTTCTTTGTAAGAAATAAAATTTTTTAAAAATCAATTGAGATTTTCTGCCTAGTCAGTACCCTGAAGCCTCTGGTGGTCACAGTGGGAATTCCTTCTTGCCCTTAGGGGTGGAAGAGGCTGGTGGCCAGCCTGAGAGAATGTTTTCTTCTAGCACACCACCTGTATTTTCTTTGCCTCCTCTTCCTGACCCTTCTCCATCTGGGGTGCAGGGAGATGCTCCCCCTGGTCAGTTTTCCTGAGGTCTTAAAGTCTTTGGCAGTAATAAATGTAAATGTAGATTCTTCTCTTAATTCTGAAGAAAATATCTCAAATTTGGAGTCTCTGAGTCAGGTGTTTAGAGTTAAGACAGTTGCTTGGGTAGGTTTGTTTTACTCTGTTTCGTTTTCTACATTTTTCTTCTTCCCTCTGAATTCCCCAAGTGTTTTGTTGTTTATGCAGTTCTCTGATCTGGATGCTCGAGAATAAAAGCTTTCTGGTTTTTTGTTTGTTTGGTTGATTGATTTTTCTAATGCATTTTATTGTAATAAATCTGTGACTTGCTCCAGCTCTTCATGTGGATGTACATGTTAGCTTTTCTCAGCCACTCCTTAGTCTTCTAAGGAATTAATTCTTGAAGGAATTCATTTCCTTCAAGATATTCTCAGGAAATATCTGTAGGCTGCTGCTTCTCCCTCTGTGCCTGGCCTTATGGAGATCTTACAATCAGTCAGGTTCAGTCCTTGGGAATTTTCTGGAAGTGTCTGACTTTCCCTCATACAGAACACAAGGCATTAAAACCACTTGCTTACCTGGTGCCTAGCGTAGAGCTGGAGATGAAGGTCAACACAAAGATATTTTCCTGCCTCCACAGAAGCCAGACTTCAGGATAGCCTGTTGAGGCTGCCTGTGCTCCTCTGGCCGGCTGGCCCCATGGAACACCTGGACTTCAGTTCTCTGCTACCTTCTGTCGCATCAGAGCCCACTATGTGAGAGCCAGGCCTGGGCCTAGTATTGACCCTTCAGGAGGAGGCAGTCTGAAAAAAATCACTTCTCTTCTTTGGGTCTCAGTTCCTCTACGGAGACCAGATGACTGAGTCTCTAGTAACACATCTCTCTGCAGCAGTCCCTTGGATATGTCCACGAAGGGCCCACTCCTCCTGAGAAAGGACACAGCCATGTCCCAAAAATGTTATTTAAGAAAGATGTCTGGGACAAACCAACACATACTGCTCCCCACCTTAGTTGCCAAGGCCGCAGGAAGCTTTCTCCTCTCCATGGACGTGGTCCCAAGTTGTCCCAAAGCCTCAGCTTCCTCGGGTCAGTCCTGAGGAAACAAAGCTCTGTCCTCACTGGGGAGGCGGTGCCAACCAATGAGAGTTAAACCTAATGTAATATATTTAAGGGCAGGAGCAGTGAGGAAGCTGAGCTACAAAGAGTCCGTGATTGGTTTGAAGGATTGGACTCGGGAAACAGATCCCATGGAGCAAGGAGGCAGAGACTGGACCACTAATGGACTCCTGTCTTTTTTCTACACATACTGTTTGGTTTCTAACCTGGCAGAGAATTTCCTTCTCTCAGACTTAATATGCACTGCTTACATGCCTTCATCTCTTTGTTCGTTCCTTCCTTCCCTCATCTAGTCTGTGGTATTTCTTAACCTCCTGCTTTAGACAGGGGGCTGTGCTCAACTGTAAGGGAAACATAAATGGGGAGGTGCTAGATTTACACAGGTTACCGGAGAGGAAGAAGATGGGTGCCCACAGGACTTTCTCCAGGGTCCAAGTGATGGGTCCTGTCAGGTTAGAAATCCAGACAAGGGCTGTGGGGATTCAGAAGTGAGGCACATTCCTTCCCACTGGGAATCAAGGAGACACCAGAGAAGAGTGGGCTCTAATTGGCATCAGAAAGCTGGATATGATGTGTGGGACTATCAATAACCTCAGATACACAGATGCCACCACCCTTAAGGCAGAAAGTGAAGAAGAACTAAAGAGCCTCTTGATGAAAGTGAAAGAGGAGAGTGAAAACGTTGGCTTAAGCTCAACATTCAGAAAACGAAGATCATGGCATCCGGTCCCATCACTTCATGGGAAATAGATGGAGAAACAGTGGAAACAGTGGCAGACTTTATTTTTGGGGGCTCCAGAATCACTGCAGATGGTGACTGCTGCCATGAAATTAAAAGACACTTGCTCCTTGGAAGAAAAGTTATGACCAACCTAGACAGCATATTAAAAAGCAGAGACATTACTTTGTCAACAAAGGGCCGTCTAGTCAAGGCTATGGTTTTACCAGTAGTCATGTATGGATATGAGAGTTGGACCATAAAGAAAGATGAGCGCTGAAGAATTGATACTTTTGAACTGTGGTGTTGAAGAAGACTCTTGAGAGTCCCTTGGACTGCAAGGAGATCCAGCCAGTCTATCCTAAAGGAGATCAGTCGTGAGTGTTCATTGGAAAGAATGATGCTGAAGCTGAAGCTCCAATACTTTGGCCACCTGATGCGAAGAGCTGACTCATTTGAAAAAACCCTGATGCTGGGAAAGATTGAAGGCGGGAGGAGAGGGGGGGCAACAGAGGATGAGATGGTTGGATGGCATCACCAACTCAATGGAGATGAGTTTGAGCAGACTCCAGGAGTTGGTGATGGACAGGGAGGCCTGGTGTGCTGTGGTCCCTGGGGTTGTGAAGAGTTGGACACGACTGAGCAACTGAACTGAACTGAGGAATCCACAAGAAATGTCTGAGTTAGTTACAGGGCTAAATCTGTGACCATCCAGTGTGACTCAGTCATAAAGTATTTTATAACAACCAAATTGGTGCTAGTCATGTTGTCGCACTGCTTTTCTTTTTTATTATGGGCATTTAATCTTTAAAGGAACATGGTGGTAATGGCTGAGGTTCAGAGATGATGGTGTTTTCAAGGCCAGAATTGCTACTGATTCATTGTTTAGATTAGTTGTCTTTAATTAACCTTTTGGAGATCATGGCCCCAAACGACAACCCAATTAAATCTGTGGGAGAATGTGTATCAGTTCAGTTCAGTTCAGTTGCTCAGTCGTGTCTGACTCTTTGCGACCCCATGAATCGCAGCACGCCAGGCCTCCCTGTCCATCACCATCTCCCGGAGTTCACTCAGACTCACGTCCATCGAGTCCGTGATGCCATCCAGCCATCTCATCCTCCATCTTCCCCTTCTCCTCCTGCACCCAATCCCTCCCAGCATCAGAGTCTTTTTCAATGAGTCAACTCTTTGCATGAGGGGGCCAAAGTACTGGAGTTTCAGCTTTAGCATCATTCCTTCCAAAGAAATCCCAGGGCTGATCTCCTTCAGAATGGACTGGTTGGATCTCCTTGCAGTCCAAGGGACTCTCAAGAGTCTTCTCCAACACCACAGTTCAAAAGCATCAATTCTTCGGCACTCAGCTTTCTTCACAGTCCAACTCTCACATCCATACATGACCACAGGAAAAACCATAGCCTTGACTAGACGGACCTTAGTCGGCAAAGTAATGTCTCTGCTTTTGAATATACTATCTAGGTTGCTCATAACTTTTCTTCCAAGGAGTAAGCGTCTTTTAATTTCATGGCTGCAGTCACCATCTGCAGTGATTTTGGAGCCCCCCAAAATAAAGTCTGACACTGTTTCCACTGCTTCCCCATCTATTTCCCATAAAGTGATGGGACCGGATGCCATGATCTTCGTTTTCTGAATGTTGAGCTTTAAGCCAACTTTTTCGCTCTCCTCTTTCACTTTCATCAAGAGGCTTTTGAGTTCCTCTTCACTTTCTGCCATAAGGGTGGTGTCATCTGCATATCTGAGGTTATTGATATTTCTTCTGGCAATCTTGATTCCAGCTTGTGTTTCTTCCAGTCCAGCGTTTCTCATGATGTACTCTGCATATAAGTTAAATAAGCAGGGTGACAATATACAGCCTTGAGGGACTCCTTTTCCTATTTGGAACCAGTCTGTTGTTCCATGTCCAGTTCTAACTGTTGCTTCCTGACCTGCATACAGATTTCTCAAGAGGCAGGTCAGGTGGTCTGGTATTCTCATCTCTTTTAGAATTCTCCACAGTTTCTTGTGATCCACACAGTCAAAGGCTTTGGCATAGTCAGTAAAGCAGAAATAGATGTTTTTCTGGAACTCTCTTGCTTTTTTGATGATCCAGCAGATGTTGGCAATTTGATCTCTGGTTCCTCTGCCTTTTCTAAAACCAGCTTGAACATCTGGAAGTTCACGGTTCACATATTGCTGAAGCCTGGCTTGGAGAATTTTGAGCATTACTTTACTAGCATGTGAGATGAGTGCAACTGTGCAGTAGTTTGAGCATTCTTTGGCATTTCCTTTCTTTGGGATTGGAATGAAAACTGCCCTTTTCCAGTCCTGTGGCCACTGCTGAGTTTTCCGAATTTGCTGGCATATTGAGCGCAGCACTTTCACAGCAGCATCTTTCAGGATTTGAAACAGCTCAACTGGAATGCCATCACCTCCACTAGCTTTGTTCCTAGTGATGCTTTCTAAGGCCCACTTGACTTCACTTTCCAAGATGTCTGGCTCTAGATTAGTGATCACATCATCATGATTATCTGGGTCGTGAAGAATATGTATAGGGAGACAGAATTGTTTGTACAATTTTAGGAGGTTCTGAGGGCCTCTGAATCCCCTATTTGCCCTGTGAATCGTTACTGGCTTAGTCTAATAAGGTCTTTATAAAATTGCTGTCCTTTTAAGCTAAGTGTGTGTGTGTGTGTGTGTGTGTGTTAGTCAGTCATGTCCAACTCTTTGTGACCCCATGAACTGTAGCCCGCCAGGCTCCTCTGTCCGTGGAATTCTCCAGGCAAGAATACTGGTTTGTTTTGTTTTAGTCGCTCAGTCGTGTCCGACTCTTTTGTGACCCCAAGAACTACAGCCCGCCAGACTCCTCTGTCCGTGGGATTCTCCAGGCAAGAATACTGGAGTTGGTTGCTATTCCCTTCTCCAGGGATCTTCATGACCTCAGGGTCAAACTGGGAACTCCTGCTTTGCTGGCAGATTCTTTACCATCTGAGCTACCTGGAAAGGCCTTCTCATCCATAAGTTAAATATACTGCCCAACAAAGCTTGGTCCCTTTGATCTCCATTCCAGTTTCCTTCTTGACATAGGCACACAGTGAGCATTCCCATGCTCCTCACACATCAGTTACTATAAACCTCTGTGCTTTACTTCCCCTTCCCTCCTCTGGAAACAATGAATGTACATGTGTTTGTTGAGAAGGCGAATACGCCAGGTCAGTTCTGCCTGAGCAGAAGAAAAGCTCTTACACGCATTGTTGTGTCTGTGCAAATAGCAGTTAGAAGCTGCTCAACATAGTTGTCACAACTGTACAACTCCTGTATCCATGTTTTAAAAAAAAGCTTTTCACATTATTAAGCAACTTATCCATCCACAATCATGTTATTTAAAAAAATTAATGAAGTCCATATGTCCATGCAGATATAAGATGCCGAAGGATGATACAAAAGGCATGTGGACTCAGAAATAGCAATGTAGGTGGTAGGTCTTGGCTGCACTGCTATTTGAAATTGTACTGAGAAATTTGGATAGGAAAGAGGAGGGATAATGTTTATCCCTCCTGTTTTTTCCTTCTGATGTTCTAATGAGTAGGTTAAATGAAATTGAGCAAAAGATACATTACAAAATGAAAACATTGATGAGCTCTCTAGCATCTTGGTCTTTGGACCTTCTATTTTTCCCCTTTCTATTCCTCTTATTAATACTTTAATACTTTAAAATTTTTATTTTTATGCAGTTTTAAAAAATATTTATTTGGCTGTACCAGGTCTTAGTTGCAGAAGGTGGAATCTTCAATCTGCAGTGAAACATGAAGGATCTTGAGTTGCAGCCTATGGGATCTAGTTCCCTGACCAGTGATCAAACCCAGGCCCCCTGCATTGGAAGCACGAAGTCTTAGCCACTGGACCACCGGGGAAGTCCCTATTTTTATACAATTTTAAAAGAGTACTATTTACAGTTATTATAAAATATTGGCTACATTCCTCATGTTGTACAATACATCCTTGCATGGGCCTTCATTTTTGTTTCCAGTTTTAATCCTGATTTATTTGGAAGAGGTACTTCGTATTTTTTTTAAATGCTCTGAAAGCAGTCAGAATGAAATTCAAAAATAGAACAACCTAAGGATTGCATAACATTGTGCTATAGGACTCCATAGGCTACAGGAAGATCATGTAAATTAGCTCATGAGACTCTGAGAAATCCCTGAAGGGAGACAGGTCATTTTATAAGAAACCCAGCCCCGAGGCTTGGCTGAGGTCCCCTACTGGTAGTGGAATTGAAAGGGGCTTTAGATTTCTGGTTCCTGATCCACTGTCTGTCCTCTCTCCTCTGCCACTGACTCCTGGGGAAAAGCACCCCAGCTTTTTGAGTCTCGACCTCTGTATTTCCACAGCATTCCCAGTTTCCTGTACGTGGCAGACCTGTTTTGAGAACCAGACTGTACAGTGCAGTGGATGTCAGGGCGTGATCTCCAGACCACCATCGACCTCCCCACTAGGAGCATCTCCTGGGAGCTCATTAGAATTACATCTTCTCAGGCCCCACCTCAAACCGGAATCAGAAACCCTGGGAGGCGGGGGGGCAGCACTCCACCTCCAGGTAATCCTGGTACAGGCTCAGATTTGAGGACCACCTCAAATTTATGATGAAACGTGTAAGATAGTTTTACAAAAAGAGCTTTTTTTGGGGGGGTGGGGGGGGGCTATTTTTTTTTTTTTTTTAACTTTTTCCTTTATAATGGAGTCCCAGGCAGCACAGTGGTAAAAAAATCCCCCTGCCAGTGCAGGAGACACATGTTTAATCCCTGGGTCAGGAAGATCCCCTGGAGGAGGAAATGGCAACCCACTCCAGTATTCTTGCCTGGAAAATTCCACGGACAGCAGAGCCTGGTGGGCTACAGTCCACGGGGTCACAAAGAAACTGACACAGCTGAGCACACACACTAAGCATACACACAGCTGATTAATGACGTGGTAGTCTCAGGTGGACAGGAAAGGGACTCAGTCAGATTATACATGAATCCATCCTTCCCCAGACCTCTGTGAGTTTTCATAGCATGTCAGAACCTTTCCATCGCCCCATAAATTTCCCTCCCATTGGTACCCATCTCCCTTGGGCAACCACTCTTCAATGATAGGCATGTTGTAAAAGGAAGTGAGATGACCTGTTGACAGGTTGGACATGGAAAGGCCATTGATTGTGTTCTCTTTTTCTTTTACTTCTGATACCTAACTTTTTTTTGTTTAATTACTAAGCCTACTTCTCTGTGGTTTTTCAGCCCATGGACCAAGCATCTCTCAAAAACAGCGATGTGCTCATCCTGACCGGCCTTACCCAGATTCCCACCGCAAACCCTGATAGCATGGTGGGTGAGTTCTGCAGCAACCTAGGTATGTGTCTAGGGAAAGTCTTACAAGGGAGGAAATGGTTTATGTTTATTTTTTGATCACCCTGCTCCTCTGGTACTTTTTTGTCCCTTTGCTTCATATTCACACCCTGTGATGCCCCCTATTATGACCTTTTCCCTCAATTTTTTCCTTGCTTTCTGTTTATCCTTCAAAACCTACTGTTATCAACAAAAGCAATTCTTTTTTTTTTTTAAGGTAAAATAAATACTTTTATTGCGCTTTTATAAAACCTGCATAGTTGTAGCAAGTCTTTGACCCTCCCACAATTCCCCTGGTAATCTTTAAAATCTAGTTAAAACACAATACCCAGTCTGGAGCCTAACAAAAGCAATTCTTAAGCAACTGAAATCTGAAGGCACAATAAGAATGGTGGTTATAACAGAAAGTTTGAATTTTTAGCAGTTATACAATTGATGCTCAACATTCTCCCACTTATATAGAAACTCTTCCTCTTCTTGCTTTTAGATGGGTTTTGCAGGTGGGTCGGGGTGCTGGAGAAGGGAATGGCAAGCCACTTCAGTATTCTTGCCTTGAGAACCCCATGAACAGTATGAAAAGGCAAAATGATAGGATACCAAAAGAGGAACTCCCCAGGTTGGTAGGTGCCCAATATGCTCCTGGAGATTAGTGGAGAAATAACTCCAGAAAGAATGAAGGGATGGAGCCAAAGCAAACACAATACCCAGTTGTGGATGTGACTGGTGACAGAGGCAAGGTCCGATGCTGTAAAGAGCAATGTTGCGTAGGAACCTGGAATGTTAGGGCCATAAATTAAGGCAAATTGGAAGTGGTCAAACAGGAGATGGCAAGAGTGAACGTCGACATTCTAGGAGTCAGCAGGCTAAAATGGACTGGAATGGGTGAATTTAACTCAGATGACCATTACATCTACTACTGTGGGCAGGAATCCCTTAGAAGAAATGGAGTAGCCATCATGGTCAACAAAAGAGTCCAAAATGCAGTACTTGGATGCAGTCTCAAAAACGACAGAATGATCTCTGTTCATCTCCAAGGCAAACCATTCAGTATCATGGTGATCCAAGTCTATACCCCAACCAGTAATGCTGAAGAAGCTGAAGCTGAACGGTTCTATGAAGACCTACAAGACCTTTTAGAACTAACACCCAAAAAAGATGTCCTTTTCATTATAGGGGACTGGAATGCAAAAGTAGGAAGTCAAGAAACACCTGGAGTAACAGGCAAATTTGGCCTTGGAGTACAGAATGAAGCAGGGCAAAGGCTAGTAGAGTTTTGCCAAGAGAACACACTGGTCATAGCAAAACCCTCTTCCAACAACACGAGAGAAGACTCTACACATGGACATCACCAGATGGTCAACACTGTAATCAGATTGATTATATTCTTTGCAGCCAAAGATGGAGAAGCTCTATACAGTCAGCAAAAACAAGACCAGGAGCTGACTGTGGCTCAGTGCCAAATACAGATTTAAACTAAAGAAAGTAGGGAAAACCACCAGACCATTCAGGTATGACCTAAATCAAATCCCTTATGATTATACAGTGGAAGTGAGAAATAGATTTAAGGGACTAGATCTGATAAATAGAGTGAGTGCCTGATGAACTATGGACAGAGGTTTGTGACATTGTACAGGAGACAGGGATCAAGACCATCCCGATGGAAAAGAAATGCCAAAAAAGCAAAATGGCTGTCTGAGGAGGCTTTACAAGTAGCTGTGAAAAGAGTAGCAAAAAGCAAAGGAGAAAAGGAAAGATAGAAGCATCTGAATGCAAAGTTCCAAAGAATAGCAAGGAGAGACAAGAAAGCCTTCCTCAGAGATCAGTGCAAAGAAATAGAGGAAAACAACAGAATGGGAAAGACTAGAGAACTCTTCAAGAAAATTAGAGATACCAAGGGAACATTTCATGCAAAGATGGGCTCAATAAAGGACAGAAATGGTAGGACCTAACAGAAGCAGAAGATATTAAGAAGAGGTAGCAAGAATACACAGAAGACCTGTACACAAAAGATCTTCACAACCCAGATAATCATGATGGTGTGATCACTCACCTAGAGCCAGACATCCTGGAATGTGAAGGCAAGTGGGCCTTAGAAAGCATCACTACAAACAAAACTAGTGGAGGTGATGGATTTCCAGGTGAGCTATTTCAAATCCTGAAAGATGATGCTGTGAAAGTGCTGTACTCAATATACCAGCAAATTTGGAAAACTCAGCAGTGGCCACAGGACTGGAAAAGGTCAAGTTTTCATTCCAATCCCAAAGTAGGCAATGCCAAAGAATGCTCAAACGACCGCACAATTGCACTCATCTCACATACTAGTAAAGTAATGCTCAAAATACTCCAAGCCAGGCTTCAATAGTACGTGAACCGTGAACTTCCAGATGTTCAAGCTGGTTTTAGAAAAGGCAGAGGAACCAGAGATCAAATGGCCAACATCCGCTGGATCATAGAAAAAGCAAGAGAGTTCCAGAAAAACTCTATTTCTGCTTTATTGACTGTGCCAAAGCCTTTGACTGTGTGGATCACAATAAACTGTGGAAAATTCTGAAGGAGATGGGAATACCAGACCACCTGACCTGCCTCTTGAGAAACCTATATGCAGGTTAGGAAGCAACAGTTAGAACTGGACATGGAACAACAGACTGGTTCCAAATAGGAAAAGGAGTACGTGAAGGCTGTATATTGTCACCCTGCTTATTTAACTTCTATGCAGAGTACATCATGAGAAACGCTGGGCTGGAAGAAGCACAAGCTGGAATCAAGATTGCCAGGAGAAATATCAATAACCTCAGATATGCAGGTGACGCCACCCTTATGGGCAGAAAGTGAAGAGGAACTCAAAAGCCTCTTGATGAAAGTGAAAGAGGAGAGTGAAAAAGTTGGCTTAAAGCTCAACATTCAGAAAACGAAGATCATGGCATCCGGTCCCATCACTTCATGGGAAAGAGATGGGGAAACAGTAGAAACAATGTCAGACTTTATTTGGGGGGGCTCCAAAATCACTGCAGATGGTGACTGCAGCCATGAAATTAAAAATCGCTTACTCCTTGGAAGGACAGTTATGACCAACCTAGATAGCATATTCAAAAACAGAGACCTTACTTTGCCAACAAAGGTCCATCTAGTCAAGGCTATGGTTTTTCCAGTGGTCATGTATGGATGTGAGCGTTGGACTCTGAAGAAAGCTGAGTGCTGAAGAATTAATGTTTTTGAACTGTGATGTTGGAGAAGACTCTTGCGAGTCCCTTGGACTGCAAGGAGATCCAACCAGTCCATCCTAAAGGAGACCAGTCCTGGGTGTTCATTGGATGGACCTATGCTGAGGTTGAAACTCCAATACTTTGGCCACCTCATGCAAAGAGTTGACTCATTGGAAACGACCCTGATGCTGGGAGGGATTGGGTGCAGGAGGAGAAGGGGACGACAGAGGATGAGATGGCTGGATGGCATCACCGAGTTGATGCACATGAGTCTGGGTGAATTCCAGGAGTTGGTGATGGACAGGGAGGCCTGGCATGCTGCAATTCGTGGGGTTGCAAAGAGTCGGAAACGGTGACTGAAGTGAACTGAACAGGGGTGCTTATAGGATAAGCAGAGTTAAAGAAGGGAATGATCCTGTGTTTGCTTTGCAAATAATAGCACAGAAAAGACTTAATATTTTGAATTCACAACAGGGATACATTGAACAGGTGTCTTTTTTCCCAAAAAATATTTGGTTGGTATTATTTTTTCTTCTTTGGAGGTGAGGGGACTAAAATTGAGAGACTTGTGGAGTATTTGCTACCTGGAATAAATGCATAGTTCTTTGGAATAATTGTCAATAAAGTCTAGAAATGCTGCATTTCTTTAGAAATGTGTAGGTCGCTTCCTGTCTTAGCTTAGGCTACTATAACAAATACCAAAGGCTGGTAGCTTTAAACAACACTTATTTCTCACAGTTCTGGAGGCTAGGATGTCAGGGATGCGGTAGCCAGCACAGCTCGGTTCTGGTCAAGGACCCTCTCTCTGACTTACAGCTGTGTCCCCAAATGGCAAAGAAAGGCTGCCCTGGGCCTCTTCCTCTTTTTATAAGGGCACTAATCCCATCGTGGGGGCTCCACCCTCATTACCTCATATAGACATGGTCACCTCCGAAAGGATCCCCTTGCTAACACTGTCACATTGAGGGTTAGGGCTTCAATATATGAACCTCAGGGGACACATTCATTCCATAACTGTTACCAAAGAGGAGTTCATGAGCTCAGGCCCCTCAACCCTGTTACCTCAGCTCTTGGAGAGGGAAGTGGTTATCTTCTGATATTTACATGGAAGGCACTATCCTGTGAAATTTCACTTTCCCTTGCCAATAGTTGTAGACTTCTTTATTCTTTGCTGATTTTAAGCTACCAGTAATTTACTCTTGGGCTTCCTAGGTGGCTCAGTGGTAAAGAATCCACCTGCCAGTGCAGGAGATACAGGTTTGATCCCTGGGTTGGGAAGATCCCTTGTTGAAGGAAATGGCAACCCACTCCAGTATTTTTTGCTGGGAAATCCCACAGACAGAGGAGCCTGGCAGACCACAGTCCATGGGGCCGCAAAGAGTCGGACATGACGTAACAACTAAACAACAACAGTTCACTCTTAACCTTGGAAAAATAATTGGGCTGGTCTCAAAGAGACTCTATGTATGTTCGTTTATAACTCTAGAATCATGGAATCCAAGAGCTTCGGATCTTGAAAGACTCTTCCATGTAATCCACTGTTTCTCGGAGGGGTCCACTAACCAGCTGCCTCAAGTGTTGAGGCTGTGCCACAGTCAGACTGTCTGAAGAAAGGAGGCCTAGTAGAGAAGTTGGGTTTTTATCATGTTCTGGCAATTTTCCTACAAAAGAAAGCTTGAAAGCCACTGATTTAGTTCATGCCTCTCATAAGCAGTGAGGAAGCTGAGGCCCAGGAGGTTGCAGTGGCTTTCCTAAGGTCGCACAGCTTGAGATGGGGTGGGACTGGAGCCCTGCAGCTCTCTCTTTTCCCTGGTTCCTGCTCCAGTAATAGCGGGTCAGCCGGTCCTCCATGCACAGCGTCTTGGAGAACATGGATGTGAGAGTTGGGACATACAGGAGGATAGAGTTCAGGTTCTGTGCCCTAACTTTGCTTGTTTTCATGTATATTGGAAACTAGACAAAGAAAGAAATTGAGAGCTTTGACTTGTTTCAGCCAGTTACAGTTTCTAATATGATTCTGGTTATAAGTTGCAATTCCTCATTTGATAACTGATTTTAAGCTTTTAAAGAATAGAGGATTTTCTTATAGACAAAACACTCATGGAAGAAAATGCCCCTGGAATGAGTCAAACTGAAAAACTTGGCCTATTTTCTTATGGGCCACTCAGCAATGATCAGAGAGACCAAACAGAGGCAAATGAAACAAAGTTCTAAGTAGGAGCTGAAAAGAGAAGGAGCCGGGATGGTCTGTCCCGAAGCTCGTCTGCCATTGGGAACTTGAAAGCCCAAACCCATCCCTGCACACCCTGGTCCCAGGGCCTGAGATGTTGATGAATCCCTCAGGTGATCATCAGTAAACCTCTGGACCCTCCCACTCTGGTGCTAGTCTTCAAGAGAAGTCAGTGTTGGGGCCTCCCTGGTGTCGAGCTGGTTAAGAATCCTCCTGCCATTGTAGGAGGCATGGGTTCTGTCCCTAATCCAGGAAGCTCCTGCATGCGTCGGGACAACCAAGCCCATTCCCACAACTACTGAGCCTGGGCTCTAGGGCCTGGGAATCACAGCTACTGAAGCCCAGGACCCTGGAGCCCGTGCTCCACACCAAGAAAAGCTACTGCAGTGAGAAGGCCGCGCATCACACCTGGAGAGTGGCCCCGGCTCAGCGCAACTAGAGCAAAGCCCACCCAGCAACGAAGACCCAGCAGGGCCAAAAAGAAATAATTCTTTTTTTTTTTAAGTCCATTGTTTGTTGAATGGACCAGTGACTCAGAATCCATACTAAAATTGTTCCTTTAAAAAAATAACTCGGGGTCCTCCCCACCTACACACTATAATACTGCTGATCTTATTGGTATTTGAACTACAAAGCAAGCAACTGAAAATTAGAACTCAAATCTTTTTTTGTTTTTTATATTTTGATACAAATTTTTGTTTTGATAACTTTTGCTTAAGAAAATAGTGTATTTGTTATTCATTTAAAGTGGAGGCAAGATTACATGAGTTTTTTTTTCCATGTATGGGTATGAAAATTTTTGTACCAAATATCTCAGTTGGTAGAATATTAATTTTTTTGTGCATTTTCCCAAAAAAGCGAAGTTGATTGTTACCCAAATGAAGTGAATTATAGGAACAGAAGTGGAAAAATGAAAGAAATACGAACATAATTTGTAAAGTTCTGTCCTCCCTGTATGAAACTGTTCTTTTGATGCTACTTTTCAACCCTCTGGCCTCAGCTTTTCTCTTTTCTCTTTTGTTTTTAATACTATTGAAGTCTGTCTGATTTACAGTGTCCTGTGGCTTCCACCCTTCTAGCACTGACAGTACGGAATGGAGGCAACGTGTTGGTCCCCTGCTATCCTTCTGGAGTGATCTACGACCTCCTGGAGTGCCTGTATCAGTACATCGACTCGGCCGGCCTCTCCAGCATCCCCTTCTACTTCATCTCCCCAGTGGCTAACAGTTCACTGGAGTTTTCACAGATTTTTGCCGAGTGGTAGGTCTCTGTTTTTCCTGTGATCCCTACAGTCAAGCAGTAAGAAAAGAAAAAGCTTTTTAGTTTTAATTTAAACAGAAATAGAAATAATCCTATTTTTTCTCACCTTACTGTGAAACCTTCATTTTTTTCTCTTTTCCTCTCTGTGATATGAAGATTGTATTAATGAAACCCAGAGCAGTTACTTTGCTAGGATTTAGGAGAATTGTTATTAAGAAGGGAAGGAGGAAAGGCAAAGACGTAACTTAGCCAGCAGTTTCAAAATGAACAACAAAACTGTTATGCATTTACCGTCTCACGTGCCTCCCTCTGTCTGTTACAAAGTGCAATTACATTCTTAAAGCTAAAAAAAAGTTTCCAACCCAAGCTCATGTTCTCTGACATTTTTAATACCAAATCTGATGGGGAAAACTAGCTTATTTTTCCATTTCAATAGTATATTTGGTGACAGTGTTTAATTACAACAAGAAATTATTTGATCAAATCCTAGGATGGGTAAATTATTGAACAATATGAAGTGGGTGAACCTTTTTAGGATTGTTTAGACCAATGTTTGAATCTAACTCACCTGGCCACAAAAAGGCAGGGTGGGAGGAAATACTGTAAATCACACACCGGACTTCATGGTACCTGAGGGTGGGGTTGTGACACACGGGGTGTGCTTAATCCCATCTACTGGTGTAATGACCAAATGGACACAATAGTCTACAAAGCCTCTGATTTAAGAGGAATTTGTACATTATTCTGTGCAGTGTTCACTGACTCTGGGAGATAGTGAAGGGCAGGGAAGCCTGGCGTGCCAAAAGCAACTGAACAGCAACTGCACAGCATACATCATTTGCACAAATTATCCCAAAGTTACACTTGCCTACCCCCACTTTTAAGTATCGTTTTTTTCTTCCCATTTTAGTTGTGCTCAAGGCCCTTTTTTCTGTTTTTAAATTCAGACAGGCTTCTCCATCCCACGTGCGTATTATTCATGTTCGTTCATAGGACTTTTTGTTGTTATTTATATTATATTTGACTTAGTGACTAACAATAAAACATCACTTTTATTGGTGGCCATTGGATTTCTTCTTTGATTAGCAATCTCTTCTCCCCCATTATGGGAAGGTAATCTTGACTAGGTGGCAGTCCACATAAGGATCGCTGCACGTTTATCAGCATGTTCTGAACGTCTTCATCCAGGCCCTCAGCTGAAAATACTGAACAGTGCAAGCTCCGGGGCCAGCCCTGTGGGCCCCTGTGGATGGTGTCCTAACTGGGTGTCTGTGCTTCCAATCCACTCTTGTCAGAATGTCTGATGGGGTAGGACTAGGGACTAGTGAGAGTAGGTTGTTTTTGAGTTCCTGGTTTTTGTTATTTGTTTTTAATATGAGTGTAATATATGTTTACTAGAGAAAAAGAAAGTTACAGAGAACAGTAAAAAAATAATCTGAACCCATGATCCCACTACCAGAAATAATGTCACTATTAGATTCTGATGTATTTCATCTTTCTATATAGGGATCATGCTGAATATTTAATTGTGAATCCTGCCTTTAAATTTTTCAATCCGCATTGCAGGCGGATTCATTCCCAGCTGAGCCACCAGGGAAATCAAGAATACTGGAGTGGGTGGCCTATCCCTTCTCTAGTGGATCCTCCTGACCCAGGAATTGAACCAGGGTCTCCTGCATTGCAGGCAGATTCTTTACCAGCTGAGCTGCCAAGGAAGCCCAATACTAGATTAGAGCATTAGAAAACCTTTGATACCATCATTTTCCTTGACCGCATTATGACATTATCACGCATCATTTATACATAGTATAATTTACATAACTTGTTTTATGGGTGGACAGGCTTTTCCCAGTTTTTTTCCTTTTAGTGATAAATTTTCAATTAATATTCTGTATATTTATGACTACATCTGCTTTGGGTAAGTTACTAAAAATAGTATTACTGGAACAAAAGGTATACATATTTTTTAATGTTCATTATACAAATCTCAATTGCTTTCCAGAAAAATGTTTATGTCTTCTGTAAATTATTCCTTATTTGCCTATTTACATATCAGAGGTATTGTACCTTTATTTATTTCAGCCCTATATATGTATTAAAGATCCTCATGCTTTGTTATATCTACAGACATTGTTTCCCATTTTGGCACTTTTTTCAGTTTTGTCTTTTGATTTTGTTTTTTCAATAATAACTTGTTCCTTTTAGTAAATAATTTTAAGTATAGAAAGGTTGCAGATATAGTATAGAAACTCCCATATACCTTCTACTCAGGTTTCCCCCCCCCCCATGTTCATATCTTACATGGTCATGCATTCTGTATCAAAGTTAAGAAATGAACATAAGCACAGTATTATATGCTTATATAAACTGAACTCCAGGCTTTATTCATATTACACCAGTTATTCCACTAATGCTTGTTTCCTTTTCCAGGATCCAATCCAGGGTAGCACATGGCATTCATTGGTTCATTCCTCTTTAATATTTATGTGCTTGGCTGCACCGGGTCTTTGTTACAGCATATGAACACTTAGTTACAGCATGTGGCGTCTAGTTCCCTGACCAGGGATTGAACCTGGGCCTCCTGCATTGAGAGCCCTGAGTCTTAGCCACTGGACCACTGGACCACCAGAGGAGTCCGCCACGTTCGTGTCCAACTCTTTCTGATCCCATGGACTGCAACATGCCAGGCCTCCCTGTCCATCACCAACTCCCAGAGCTTGCTCAAACTCTTGTCCATCAAGTCGGTGATGCCATCCAACCATCTCATCCTCTGTTGTCCCCTTCTCCTCCTGCCTTCAATCTTTCCCATCATCAGGATCTTTTCACATGAGTCAGTTTTTCACATCTGGTGGCCAAAGTATTGGAGTTTCAGCTTCAGCTGAATGTCCTTCCAATGAACATTCAGGACTGATTTCCTTTAGGGTTGACTAGTTTGATCTCTTTGCAGTCCCAGGGACTCTCAAGAGTCTTCTCCAACACCACAGTTCAAAAGAATCAATTTTTGGTGCTCAGCTTTCTTTATGGTCCAGCTCTCACATCCATACATGACTGCTGGAAAAACCATACCTTTAACTAGATGGACTTTGTCGGCCACGTAATGTCTCTGCTTTTTAATATGCTGTCTAGGTTGGTCATAGCTTTTCTTCCAAGGAGCAAGAGTCTTTTAATTTCCTGGCTGCAGTCACCATCTGCAGTGACTTTGGAGCCCAAGAAAATCAAGTCTGTCACTGTTCCCATTGTTTCCCATCTGTTTGCCGTGAAGTGGTGGGACCAGATGCCATGATCTTAGTTTTTTGAATGTTGAGTTTTAAGTCAGCTTTTTTACTCTCCTCTTTCACTTTCATCAAGAGGCTCTTTAGTTACTCTTCACTTTCTGCCTTAAAGGTGGTGTCATCTACATATCTGAAGTTAGTGATATTTCTCCTGGCAATCTTGATTCCAGCTTGTGCTTCTTCCAGCCTGGCATTTCTCATGATGTACTCTGCATAGAAGTTAAATAAGCAGGGTGACAATATACAGCCTTGACATACTCCTTCCCCAGCTTGGACACAGTCCGTTGTTCCATGTCCCGTTCTAACTTGCTTCCTGATCTGCATACAGATTTCTCAGGAGGCAAGTAAGATGGTCTGGTATTCCCATCTCTTGGGGAATTTTCCACAGTTTGTTGTGATCCACACAGTCAAAGGCTTTAGTCAGTGAAGCAGATAAAGATGTTTTTCCGGAATTCTCTTTCAATGATCCAACGAATGTTGGCAATTTGATCTGTGGTTCCTCTGCCTTTTCTAAATCCAGCTTGAACATCTGGAAGTTCTCAATTCATGTACTGTTGAAATCTGACTTGGAGAAATTTGAGCATTACTTTGCTAGCGTATGAGGTAAGTGCAATTATGCGGTAGTTTGAACATTCTTTGGCATTGCCGTTCTTTGGAATTGGAATGAAAACTGACCTTTTCCAGTCCTGTGGCCACTGCTGAGTTTTCCAAATTTGCTGGCATATTGAGTGCAGCACTTCCAAGCATCATTTTTTAGGACTTCAAATAGCTCAGTTGGAATTCCAGCTTTGTTCATAGTGATGCTTCCTAAGGCCCACTTGACTTCTCATTCCAGGATGTCTGGCTCTAGGTGAGTGATCACACCATCATGGTTATCTGGATCATGAAGATCATTTTTGTACAGTTCTTCTGTGTATTCTTGCCACCTCTGCTTTATATCTTCTGCTTCTGTTAGGTCCATACCATTTCTGTCCCTTATTGTGCCCATCTTTGCGTGAAATGCATTTATCTCTTTTATTTTTTTGACAGAAGTATTTTAGTTTTATACTTTTATGTATCAATGCTAACTGATACATTATCCTTTGCAGCACTCTACATTAAAATTTTAAACCAAGCTCTTTTATTTATCCCTCTTACTGAGTTTGAAATAGACACTACTATTGTCTGTTTAGATACTATTAATAAGTAACCCTTCAAAAAGTATCTTGTTTTTGTATTTTACATCTTCTTCCACAAAGGATATAAAGTGATGTTTTTAAAGTCGAGTTCAGCCAAAGGTAGGAAAAATTAGATAATAGATTGTATAATGAAGTTCAGATGAAACCTAGACCCCCAGAGTCCTGAATTATTCCATCAAAAGTAATATCTTGTTATAATTGTTGAAATGCTTTAATTCTGCTTTAGTAGGATTCTTAGAAGCAGGTTCTAACAATCACTGCATGTATTTTTTTCCCCACCTTAAAAATGTCAGACCTACAGAACACCACATACCTTGATTAACTTTTTATCACATTTGCTTTTCCAAAAATCTCCATGTCTTAAATGTCATATCTGACTAGGGAGAAACAGACTACCTAAAACAGTCAGTGTCTCTGGATTAAGATAGTTCCTAGAGAGGTTTATCACTCTCCAGTTTGACTTACCAAATTCTGCTATTTATGAAATGGTACATGTATAAAATAGAAATCTGTCTCAACAGAAAATTACTTTCTACTCAAAACTGATCACTGTAGGATTCCCTAGTGGTCCATTGGTTAGGACTTCGTGTGTCCACTTCAGGAGGCATGGGTTCAGTCCCTGGTCTGGGAATTAAGATCCTATAAGCCTGTGGTACAGCCAAAACACTGATCACAACTAAATGAAATACAGTATCTTGGATTGGATCCTGGAAGAAGAAAAAAAAAAAAATCAGTGGGAAAAACTGGTGGCAGCTGAGTAGAGTCTAGAGCTTAGCTAACTGTAATGTACTGATGTCAGTGTCTTAGTTTAACAAAACATAGTGAGATGGTGAAAGGTATATGGGAACTCTGTACTATCTTTGCAAATTTTCTGTAAATCTAAAATTACTCCAAAGTAAGAAGCTTGTGTTTTAAGGGAAAAAATGTATTGAGGAATTTCAAAGGTTAAAAATACGCTCACAAGAGACTTACATCCTGATTACTTTATAAATGCCAACTTTTTATTTACAGTAAGATTTACTGGCAGGAAAATTTGATTCACTGGCAGGAAAATTTTAAACTTCAGCATGTAATTGCACTGTTTAACCTCTAGGTGGCAGCAAATGCCTCTATGCACTGTGCCTAATGTGCTGATTTTTTTTTTTTTTTTTTAAAGGCTTTGTCACAACAAACAGACTAAGGTGTATCTCCCAGAACCGCCTTTTCCTCATGCTGAGGTAAGAAAATGGAATCACTGGGTCAGAGCGAGGAAGAAATGTAGGTAAAGGTATGTGGGTGGAAATAGCAGGTCATAAGAAATTTGGAGATAAACTGATACAGCCTTCTGTTTGCCTTGTAAGGTGGCTGTGAATATGCTAACTCAAGACGTGTTACTTTCTCTTTTTATTAACACCTTACATTTCCAGTATGTTGCTCAGTTCATAGTCTACTTCAGTTTCATTGACTGGGTGAGAAATATTATTCTAGTATCTACTACTGCCTTTTTTGCATAATAGATTTACTTATTGTCAAAGTCTTCCTACTAGTTGGTTGTGTCTTAGTGTAAGGGCTTCCCAGGTGGCGCTAGTGGTAAAGAACCCACCTGTTAGTGCAGGAGACACAAGAGACCCGGGTTCAATCCCTGAGTCAGGAAGATCCCCTGGAGAAGGAAATGGCAACCCACTCCAGTATTCTTGCCTGGAGAATCCCATGGACAGAGGAGCCTGGTGGGCAACAGTCCTTGGAGTTGCAAAGAGACAGATACGACTGAGCAACTAAGTTGTGTTTTTTAGTATAAGATACTAAACATAGCTTATGTCCTTGGTATAAATATTTAATGATGAAAATGACAACATTTCAATTTAAAAAACAGAAAAATTCCCCCTTCTTCACGGAACCAGTAGTGTTTTTATATGGCTGTATGTGCCCAGTTTTTGTCTACTTCTTTGTTTCACCAAACAGTGAATGGTGAGCATTGCTCTGCGTGCCTCACTGTTGTTAGTGCTGCCTAGTACTTCATAGCATATCACATGAACGTCCTGTGGTGCTCTTGGCTTCCCTGGTGCCTCAGGTGGTAAAGAATACACCTGCAGCGCAGGAGACCCGAGTTCAATCCCTGGGTCGGGAACATCCCCTGGAGAAGGGAATGGCAACCCACTCCAGTCTTCTTGCCTGGGAAATCCCCTGGACAGAGAGCCTGGCGGGCTACAGTCCGTGGGGTCACGAAAGGGTCGGACATGACTTTAATTCCCCAGCCAGGGACTGAACCTGCGCCCCCTCCTTGGAAGGCAGAGTCTTAACTGGGCCTCCTGGGAAGTCCCATGCAGCCCTTATACTGTCTTTTGGAGGGCGGTAGGGGGGGCCAGTGCTAGGTCTTTGCTGCTGCACGGGCTTTGCTCCAGCTGCGGAGAGCGGGAGCTCCTCTCTGCTTGCAGCGCTGTGGCTTCCCTTGTGCAGGCTTCTCTTATTGCAGGGCACAGGCTCTGTGGCTCAGGAGCTGCAGTAGTTGCGGCTCCCACGCTCTAGAGCACAGGCTCAGTAGCTGTGGCACACGGGCTCAGTTGTTCCGTGGCATGTGGGATCTTCCGGGATCAGGGATAGAACCCATGTCTCCTGCATTGACAGGCGGATTCTTTACCACTGAGCCACCAGGAAGGCCCCCTCGTACTGTCTTAACAGTCGCCAAGACTTTTGCAAACTCTGTCATTCAGTTCAGTCTCTCAGTCATGTCCGACTCTTTGCGACCCCATGAATCGCAGCACGCCAAGCCTCCCTGTTCATCACCATCTCCCGGAGTTCACTCAGACTCACGTCCATCGAGTCCGTGATGCCATCCAGCCATCTCATCCTCGGTCATCCCCTTCTTCTCCTGCCCCCAATCCCTCCCAGCATCAGAGTCTTTTCCAGTGAGTCAACTTTTCGCATGAGGTGGCCAAAGTACTGGAGTTTCAGCTTTAGCATCATTCCTTCCAAAGAAATCCCAGGGCTGATCTCCTTCAGAATGGACTGGTTGGATCTCCTTGCAGTCCAAGGGACTCTCAAGAGTCTTCTCCAACACCACAGTTCAAAAGCATCAATTCTTCGGCACTCTGCCTTCCTCACAGTCCAACTCTCACATCCATAAATGACCACAGGAAAAACCATAGCCTTGACTAGACGGAACTTAGTCGGCAAAGTAATGTCTCTGCTTTTGAATATGCTACCTAGGTTGCTCATAACTTTTCTTCCGAGGAGTAAGCGTCTTTTAATTTCATGGTTGTGATCACCATCTACAGTGATTTTGGAGCCCCAAAAAATAAAGTCTGACACTGTTTCTACTGTTTCCCCACCTATTTACCATGAAGTGATGGGACCAGATGCCATGATCTTCGTTTTCTGAATGTTGAGCTTTAAGCCAACTTTTTCACTCTCCTCTTTCACTTTCATCAAGAGGCTTTTTAGCTCCTCTTCACTTTCTGCCGTAAGGGTGGTATCGTCTGCATATGAGGTTATTGATATTTTTCCCGGCAATCTTGATTCCAGCTTGTGCTTCTTCCAGTCCAGCATTTCTCATGATGTACTCTGCATATAAGTTAAATAAGCAGGGTGACAAGATACAGCCTTGGCATACTCCTTTTCCTATTTGGAACCAGTCTGTTGTTCCATGTCCAGTTCTAACTGTTGCTTCCTGACCTGCATACAGATTTCTCAAGAGACAGGTTAGGTGGTCTGGTATTCCCATCTCCTTCAGAATTTTCCACAGTTTATTGTGATCCACACAGTCAAAGGCTTTGGCATAGTCAATAAAGCAGAAATAGATGTTTTTCTGGAACTCTCTTGCTTTTTCCATGATCCAGTGGATATAGGCAATTTGATCTCTGGTTCCTTCCCCTGCCTTTTCTAAAACCAGCTTGAACATCAGGAAGTTCATGGTTCACGTATTGCTGGAGCCTGAGCATTACCTTACTAGCATGTGAGATAAGTACAATTGTGCAGTAGTTTGAGCATTCTTTGGCATTGCCTCTCTTTGGAATTGGAATGAAAACGGACCTTTTCCAGTCCTGTGGCCACTGCTGAGTTTTCCAAAGTTGCTGGCATATTGACTGCAGCACTTTCACAGCAGCATCTTTCAGGATTTGAAATAGCTCAACTGGAATTCCATCACCTCCACTAGCTTTGTTCCTAGTGATGCTTTCTAAGGCCCACTTGACTTCACATTCCAGGATGTCTGGCTCTAGATGAGTGATCACACCATCGTGATTATCCGGGTCATGAAGATCTTTTTTGTACAGTTCTTCTATGTATTCTTGCCACCTCTTCTTAATATCTTCTGCTTCTGTTAGGTCCATACAATTTCTGTCCTTTATCGAACCCATCTTTGCATGAAATGTTCCCTTGGTATCTCTAATTTTCTTGAAGAGATCTCTAGTCTTCCCCATTCTGTTGTTTTCCTCTATTTCTTTGCATTGATCGCTGAAGAAGGCTTTCTTATCTCTTCTTGCTATTCTTTGGAACTCTGCATTCAGATGCTTCTATCTTTCCTTTTCTCCTTTGCTTTTTGCTTCTCTTCTTTTCACAGCTATTTGTAAGGCTTCCCCAGACAGCCATTTTGCATTTTTGCATATCTCTTCCATGGGGATGGTCTTGATCCCTGTCTCCTGTACAGTGTCACGAACCTCATTCCATAGTTCATCAGCCACTCTATCTATCAGATCTAGGCCCTTAAATCTATTTTTCACTTCTCCTGTATAATCATAAGGGATTTGATTTAGGTCATAACTGAATGGTCTAGCGGTTTTCCCTGCTTTTTTCAATTTAAGTCTGAATTTAGTAATAAGGAGTTCATGATCTGAGTCACAATCAGCTCCAGATCTTGTTTTTGTTGACTGTATAGAGCTTCTCCATCTTTTTGCTGCAGAGAATGTAATCAGTCTGATTTCGGTGTTGACCATCTGGTGATGTCCAGTGCATTTTCTTGGCAAAACTCTATTAGTCTTTGCCCTGCTTCATTCCGCATTCCAAGGCCAAATTTGCCTGTTACTCCAGGTGTTTCTTGACTTCCTACTTTTGCATTCCAGTCCCCTGTAATGAAAAGGACATCGTTTTTGGGTGTTAGTTCTAAAAGGTCTTGTAGGTCTTCATAGAACCGTTCAGCTTCAGCATCTTCAGCGTTACTGGTTGGGGCATAGACTTGGATAACTGTGATATTGAATGGTTTACTTGGAAACGAACAGAAATCATTCTGTCATTTTTGAGATTGCATCCAAGTACTGCATTTCAGACTCTTTTGTTGACCATGATGGCTACTCCATTTCTTCTGAGGGATTCCTGCCTGCAGTAGTAGATATAATGGTCATCTGAGTTAAATTCACCCATTCCAGTCCATTTTAGCCTGCTGACTCCTAGAATGTCGACGTTCACTCTTGCCATCTCTTGTTTGACCACTTCCAATTTGCCTTGATTCATGGACCTGACATTCCAGGTTCCTATGCAGTACTGCTCTTTACAGCATCAGACCTTGCTTCTATCACCAGTCACATCCACAGCTGGGTATTGTTTTTGCTTTGGCTCCATCCCTTCATTCTTTCTGGATTTATTTCTCCACTGACCTCCAGTAGCATATTGGGCACCCACTGACCTGGGGAGTTCCTCTTTCAGTATCCTATCATTTTGCCTTTTCATACTGTTCATGGGGTTCTCAAGGCAAGAATACTGAAGTGGTTTGCCATTCCCTTCTCCAGTAATTCTGTCATTACTACAGTGAAATTCAGGGTTGAAATTTAATTGTGTCAGAACATTAAGTGTGGCAGAACATGCTTGGTGGTGGCTTTACCACTGAAAGTATACTTGCCTCTCCCCTAGTAATGGTTAGCCTTTCCTTAGAACTTGATCTCCAAGGATATTACCATGTTGTTAACCACAAGTTTGTCACAAATGACCTTTGTCCCACTCACAGCTAGGGATGGGAAAAGACCAAAGTTGCACAATCAGGGTTCCTAATATGTGCTTATTGATATTAGGGCATGCTGGAATTGATAGTATCATGTGACCAGTGCCCATGAGAAAATACACTTCTGCCTTTAGTACTGATAAGAAACTGCTTTACAGAATTCCTACCTACAGCTTCACTGCCTGTGTAGTTTAGACCTTAAATCAGCACAGAGGTAATACTGGATGGTCAAAAAGGTAGTAAGTCAGCTGGAAAAGTAGATATAATGGGGGAAAAATAATTAAAGTGCCTAAAAAGTGTCTTATGTGCAAAGACCTACTGCTCTTCTTAGATTCCCAGTCATCTCCTTGACATGTGTGGGTACAAGAGAACTGGTCCTTTAGTCAGCCATTTATCTATTTAACTGGGGCGACTAATGCTTTGGGCCACATAGGTTATAAAAAATGTCAGTTTTATTTGTATGTAACTAGGAAGGGAAGTAAGAATGCAATGAGTGTTCCATCTTTACTATTCATATCCCAGCCAAGCATGTGACCCCTGATTAAGACTCCAGGGTGGTCTTGCTAATGAAAGCAGTCTCTCGGAATTAAAGGTTAAATCTTTCAGAGTAAAGAAAGTTGGGTTTCCATTTGGGAATGGCCCCATTCTCGCCTTATCCTCACTGTTGGGGTGGCGACAGGTGGGCTTGGAGTTGTTGCAGGCTCCCCTCTTACGCATTAGGAGTAACTACAGGATCGAGAAATATCTCACACTAATTCTTTATCCATCAGACAGCATCTCAGGGCAATGTTGTTGTTGTCATTTAATCACTAAGTCATGTCTGAGTCTTTGTGACTTCATGGACAGTAGCCCGCCAGGTTCCTCTGTCCATGAAATTTTTCAGGCAAGAATACTGGAGTGGCTTGCCATTCCCTTTTCCAGGGGATCTTCCTGACCCAGGGATCAAACCCAAGTCTCCTGCATTGCAGGCGGATTCTTTACCACTAAGCCTCTCAAGGCAATACTAGTTGATACTGAGGGGCTCTGAAGTGTGAGTGTTTATCATCTGACTTGTTGGTGCCACAGTGAAGCAGTGGGGCTGGGGCAGCACGAAGAACTTCTGAGCAGTGTTGCAAGATGCCATCTGTGGTGCTCATTGTCTGTGGTGTTGTCTTGGGTCAGGCCTGATTGGCAGGAGATTATTTCCAGGGGTTGTACTGAGAAAAGGACCTTTATGGTTCAGAACATTCACTTTTTGAGACAGGTTTGAAGCCATGCATGGTCTGCTCCTCACCACAGCTCTCTGTCAGGAGGACATCACACCTCCCACGCACATTTCTGAAAGCCTTGGTTCTTGTGTTTCAGTCCCCACGGTGACATAACACAGCTCCACCTTCCCAAGCAGTGGTCCTGTGCTGGTAAACAAGGTTACTTGTGTGAGGTGTTAATTGTTGACAGAACTCAGTGATGCACAGAGTTTGGGAAAGTTACTTGTACTTCAAAGACTTCTGGGGGACTTCTGGGCCCAGGACTCAGAGTGTCAGGAAGCTAGCTATAAAGGAAGGGTTAGACAGAATCCAGCCAGAACAGCCTGAAAGAAAGTTTCCAATAAGTATGACAGTTGTAGAGCTTCCCTGGTGGCTCAGATGGTAGAGAAGCTGCCTGAAATGCAGGAGACCCGGGTTCGATCCCTGGGTCAGGAAGATCCCTTGGAGAAGGAAATGGCTACTCACTCCAACATGCTTGCCTGGAGAATTCCATGGACAGAGGAACCTTGCGGGCCACAGTCCATGAGGATGCAAAGAGTCGGACACGACTGAATGACTAACACACACATAGACCAGTGTTACCCAAAGACCCACTGTTGGAGAAGGTCACATTGCAGGTCGTCACCTGTATCCTCATCTTGTGTTTTTAATGTGCTCCACTCACTCTCCCGTGCAGCAGTCCTTTCTTCACGGGCAGGCTAACATCTCTTCCTGTGCTTTTGACACGTGCTCTAGCTCATTCAGACCAACAAGCTGAAGCACTACCCCAGCATCCATGGAGACTTCAGCAACGACTTCAGGCAGCCGTGCGTGGTCTTCACTGGACACCCTTCCCTCCGGTTCGGCGATGTGGTCCATTTCATGGAGCTCTGGGGAAAGTCGAGTCTCAACACGGTCATCTTCACAGGTAAATCAACCAGCAAACAAAACCCTGTGCTTCCCACTGGGACCATCCCTGAATACCTGTAGGATGTTACCTACCACATAGAGACCCTGGGAAGAATTTGACAGTAAGGCGTAAATATGATACTGTTGTCGTGTCCGACTCTTTGTGACCTCGTGTTCTGCAGCACACCAAGCTTTCCTGTCCTTCACCATCTTCCGGAGCTTGCTCAGACTCATGTCTGTTGAGTCAGTGATGCCACCCAACCATCTCATCCTTTGTCACCCACTTCTCCTCCTGCCTTCAATCTTTCCCAGCATCAGTCTTTTCCAGTGAGTCAGCTCTTTGCATCAGGAGGCCAGAGTATTAGAGCTTCAGCTTCAGATCAGTCCTTCCAATGAATATTCAGGATTGATTTCCTTTAGGATCAACTGGTTGGATCTCCTTGCAGTGCAAGGGACTCTCAAGAGTCTTCTCCAACACCACAGTTCAAAAGCATCAATTCTTTAGATCATTATTCTGTTGTAAATACCAAAGGATAAATCACCCAGCAGGCGGAGGAGAAGAACAAAACAAAATGTCCCATTAGATGACTGTGCACTGGACGGGGCTTTCATAGCTGTTTTTGTAGATTTTGTCCCCAAGACAGATTTCTGGTCGAGAACTACTATTGACAGGATTTTGTAAGCTATTCAAAAACTGCAGGAATTCCAGTGATCAGTCTTGCTTCACCCTTAAGGAACCCAGTTCTCCTGGGTTCCCTTACCCTACTGCTCTCCACCCGGGTGCCCTTTCCCAATAAAATCTCTTGCTTTGTCATCAGATGTGTCTCCTCGGACAATTCATTTCCGAGTGTTAGACAAGAGCCCAGTTTTGGGCTCTGGAAGGGGTCCCCCTTCCTGCAACAAATGGTGACTCTGGCGGGGACTCTTCTTCGCTGAGACTGACATCCTGACCACTCGGGGTACTCAGGGGCCAGCTTGCCTGCCAATGGACCAGACCCAGCGGCCGCAACTGGGACCCTTTTGTCCCTGGTCTCCTCCTGACGCAGACAACTGGCCAGCGTGCCCCGACCAGTAAGGAACAGGAGACTTTATTGACCTCTCTCCCCTTCCCTCTCTCTTTCCTCTCCTTAACCCTCCCTATCCTTCCCTGTTTTTCTAGTCCCCCGATCCTGGACGCAGGAATCTGGTCGAAGGGCCCTCAGCCTGAGCTGAGGATTGGAGACTGATCACCTCCTCTTGGCAGAGAACTCTAATTCTGGTTCTGGTCTGGTCTGATTTCTGGTAGGGCCGAATTCCAGTCCTCCCTTCTCTGGAGGCCCAGGGAAAAGTCCCATAATGCCTGGGCATCTGTAGGTGGCAGGAGACGTCTGTAAGGCCACCCCTTTCGCCCCCCTCTCCCGCCTCCTCCCCCTTCTTTCAACCTGGCTTCCTTTCCTCCCTTGAAATCTTTGATGTTAGTACTTGGATCTGAAGTTCCGTGTCTCTATAGGAGGTTTTCTGAGAGACTGTATTCTTGTGTTTAAGGGCTTCCCTGGTGGTGCAGAGGTTAAAGCATCTGCCTGCAATGTGGGAGACCTGGGTTCGATCCCTGGGTCGGGAAGATCCCCTGGAGAAGGAAATGGCAACCCACTCCAGTATTCTTGCCTGGAGAATCCCATGGACGGGGGAGCTTGGTGGGCTACAGTCCACAGGTCGCAAAGAGTCAGACACCACTGAGCAACTTCACTTAAGGAATTACTGACTGAGATGGATCTTTCTCCTTAGGTTATAGTTTGCTCTGGCTTGGGGTTTTACTTAATCATTATCTTATCAATCAGGGTCTTCAGATAGTCTTGGGATTTGAAACTCTCATGGGCATTGAAGTAAAAAGCCTTGATATGAAATCTAGGCAGAGTTTACTGTAAGCTCAGCCAAGTTACTCACCTCTGTAAGATGGGACTGTGGGTGACTCCTCCTCGGGCAGCTCTGTGCTTTTAGTGAATGTTATAAGGAAGGAGTTCTTACAAGGCCTGGCCCAAAAGCCTGGGGAGAAAGGACCGGTTGCCTTCTGGGAGTTTTCTAATGACTTTTAAGACATGAGTGGTAGAGGAGTCTAGTTATGCCCAAAGCTTTGGGGCCAAGTGGCCCCTTCCCCATGCTCAGCCTGCAGTGAGGCCAGCCAGAGACCACCAGGAACATACCAGTAATCAAACAAACTTGGGTGCTGACTCATTGCAGTGAGTCGGGGAGACTGCCAGCGGGAGGCATTGCAGGACATGGTCAAAAGAACTTACAGGCTGGGCCTTGGGTTGGGTGATCTTGGAGGTGGACTCATTGCTCCGGCTTGGGTGTCATCAGGACCGGAAGTAGTTCTCTGGTTGGACATCTTGATTCTTGTCTTAGAGGGTTAGAAGAACAGAGCCAGGACAGGGTGGCATTTGCTTGTTTTGAGGTTTGGACAGGGTTGCGGTCTTGCGCTCAGCAATGACTAAAGACGGCCTTGTTTCGGTCTCGACCCATGGTGGTCACCGAGCAGCCTTTTGTGACATCGGCATTGTGTGGGATGGTTTGTGTGCAGCGGGAGGACGTGACCTGGCCTCGAGTGACGGAAGCGCTCAGAGGAGCAGCTGGTGGTTGCAGCCGTGCTCCGTCCAGGCCCCCTGTTAGCCACAGGCAGAGGAAGCTAGGCTGTAAGATTCACACTGCCCAGAGCCTCACCATTGATTGCCAGGTTCGGCTAAACAGGAAGTCATCTGGAGAACGCTATCAGCAATAGGACTAAGTGGGGGGCTCCTGTTCTTTCTGAGGGATGTTGGCTCTGACGTGACAGTGGGCACAGTAGGACAAGGTGCAGAAGAAGTGCCTCTAGACCAGAAACTTCCCTTCAGCCAGCTGAAAAGAAAGCAAGGGCTACGTGACTGTCCGTGACGTGCGTCAGCCAGCATTTGTCTGGGTCAGGAATTTATATTTAAACTGGTATGCTGCACTTCCAGAGCACAAGCTGTGTCATTTACAGCGTCCGCTAGGTTCTGGGCCACTTTTTCTGATTGTGTGACCCCTGGGAATTGTATCCATACAGTGGATACTCAGTATCCATCAGAGAGAGGCAGTCATCCCCCAGGCAGGTCAGGCTCCTTTGGGGGTTGCTGGGTTCTTCTTGGGTAGACAGGATCCACCAGAAGAGTGAGCATTTAAAAACCTGGAAGCTCTGTGCATTCTCCAGAGTTCCCCTGGGTAAGGAGCAGTGTGTGGATGCCGGGGGCTACATATGGGAAGTGGTGTCCTTACAGGGCACAGGCTGTGTCAGGAACCTACAGGTCATTTTTCATGCCAGGACTAACCGATTGCTTTTGGCCTGAGGTGGGCAGCTTTCTCGGTTAGAGTCAGCAGTCCTTGGCAGGCTGGCTTCAGTGGGGCTCCACAGAGAACAGGCCGGCCAGTGAGTCAAGGACCGTTCCTGGGCGCTGGACTGGTGCTACAGATGGGCCCCGCAGCCTCAGCACAGGCGTCTTGTTGACGCAGGTCACGATCCTTCTTTTTCTTCTTTGCATCCTGTCGAGTAGGAGGCATGGGATTTGTCTCTTGCGAGGGGGTGATCTTTGAGCTCTTGCTTTGAGTGGCCTGCGCCGGACTTCTCCACTGTGAAGTCACCACTTTTGTATTAATCAGTATCTCTTGGGGGACACTTTGAGGCTGTCTGTTCATCTGATCTTCCCCAGAGGTTTATCTAATTTTTCCAGCATCTATTGATGATTCTGGTCTGAATAAATTATTCCTGCGATGGCTGCCAACGCATGACTTTTTTTTTTTTTTTTTTTTTTTCAATTTCACGGTTTCTTCATTTGTTAGTTGGCATCTCGTTGCAAAGAACTTTCCTCTCTCCCTCATTTACTTAGGTATCCCTTCACTGTCTCATCTCTCTCGGTCAGTGTTGAAAACCTTGAGCTCACACTCCTGCCTGCAGCTCCACTTCCGGCCTGCAGTGCTCGGTCCAGCCTCTCCCTCTCTCTACCTGGAAATCACTCCTCTCCCCGCCAGTCAGGACTCTCTCCTGTACCCTCAGGGCCTTTGCTGTCTTGCTGTCCATCCGCTGGGCCTTGACCCCGCCAGCCACTAACTCACATGGCCACCCCTCTGTTGCTTTCATTTTTAATACTTACTTTCTTGGCTGCACCAGGTGGGATCCAGTTCCCTGACCAGGGATCAAACCCAGACACCCTGCATTGGCAGCACGGAGTCTTAGCCACTGAACCGCCAGGGAAGCCCCCCGGCGCCTTCATTTTAAATTTCCTTTCTTGCATTCCCCTTAGAACCCGACTTCTCGTACCTGGAAGCACTGGCTCCCTACCAGCCCTTGGCTATGAAATGCATCTACTGCCCCATTGATACACGACTGAATTTCATCCAGGTGTCAAAGCTGCTCAAAGAAGTGCAGGTACGGGGGCAGGGCAGTGGGGGGCCCCACTGTGCTGGTTGCTCCACGTCCTGGAGCCTCTGTGCACTCCGCTCTGTGGGACGAGGGCTCGATGTCCTCACCCCCGCCCCCAGGGTGCTCGGCCCGGTACCCTCCAGATTCCAGACTAGTGGGCTTTCCACTCTGAAAGAGGTTTCCCTCCTCTAAAAAAAAAAAAATCAAAACTGGAAAGAAAAGCAAGCATAAGTGTATTATTTTTGATGAGGACCACTTGTGTCCAGTTGGGTGGTATTTGGCCAAAGTAAACACTGGCTTTCTAATTGTTTTTCTCCCAAGATAATAAAAGAAGACATTTATAAAAACAAAAACCAAAAAACTCTGACATGGTGTGTCCTGCACAACTGAGGACATGGCCTGGTCATCGCCCACTGCCTAGGACCTGTGGGCCTACCGGTCCAGACCGGAAACCCAGATGAGCACAGAAAGCCACAGCTCTTCTTTACCAGCGAGTCAGGGTGCCAGTCAGGGATAAAGAGACTGCCCTCCAGGGACTTGGAGACCCTTTGGGCTTTCGGATGTCACCCTCAAAGTGGCTTAAATAGAGTGAAAAAATAAATGCATGATGAGGCAGTAAATCCCTTGCTCATCACCACGGCTTTCCTTGAAACTTCCATGCTTCTCCCCCAACACTTTGGTCCCTGGTGACTTGGGTTTGAGAGGATGGGAGTTCGAAGGGCCCTGTGGTGAGCCTGGGTGGCGTGTGGGGAGGGTGAGGTCAGGACTGGGCCTGCTGCCGCCTCACGCCCTCCTCCTCCCGACCCACCCTCTCGATCCTCAGCCCCTCCACGTGGTCTGTCCCGAGCAGTACACCCAGCCACCCCCGGCACAGTCCCACCGCATGGACCTCATGGTGGACTGCCAGCCACCCGCCATGTCGTATCGGCGCGCCGAGGTCCTCGCCCTGCCCTTCAAGCGTCGGTACGAGAAGATCGAAATCATGCCGGAGGTGAGCATTGGGCTTCCTGGGCTTTCCCCAGGTTTCCGCTTGAGTCTCCGGAAGACCGTCTTGGGGTGGCTTTCTTTGCAGTTTGTGTCACACACGGATGAACCAAGGGACCCTTAGCAAATAACCAGGAAGCGAGCTGAGCTTTTCAGCTGCCTCTTCAGCTGCAGCAGTGAGCTAGCCCTTAGTGAACATCTCGAATCTCCAGCCCTTGGTGAACTCTGAGTTGCAGCATGTGGGATCTGGTTCCCTGATCAGGGATCCAGCCTGGGCTCTCTGCACTGGGAGTGTGGAGTTTCAGCTGCCGGACCACCAGGGACGTCCCCCTCCTCCTGTCTCCAGTGATGAAGTAACAGGTGTCAACACCAGGCCTGCTGGAGTGCTGCTTCTGTTAAAGTTCACTGTGTCACCCGGGGCGTCAGAGCCTGGAGAACAAATAGGCTGTTGTCAGCTCTGTCATTAACCACCTAGGGTTGTGGGCTTTCTCGTCCTTCCTGGGCCTCATTTACCAGTGAGGGTCAGGTCTCACTGAATTCAGCAGTAGATGGAGGACATGAAAGTGACCAAAAAGTAAGGAAAGTTTACACCCCTTGCATGATTATCATTTACATGCATTTCAGTAGAACTTAAAGCTTTTATTCTGTGAAAATTTTGTCCTTTAACCCCAGTGAGTGTAGAGCCCCCGACTGATGTGGGCTGTGGCGGTGCTGGGGCACACGGCCCGCGCCTTCCCGTGGGGATCGCAGCGGGGTGCTCAGGACCCCTGTCGCCAGCAGCGGCAGCCCTGAGAACCTGTTGGAAATGCAGGTTTCTCCAGCCCCACCTCAGTTCTGATGAGGCAGAGGCTCCAGGTGAGGCCCAGCCTCTGGGTCTCTGCCAGCCCTCCTCGTGGATCTGATGCCACTAAAATTGGAGAACCACTGGTGTCAGAGACCATGTGTCAGTTTCCAATGTGAAAGGCAAAAGGAAAGCAGAATGTTGAGTCTCCAGGAGCCCAGGTGGGATCCCTGCTCCTCGCCTGAGAACCAGCGCTCTGGACGGTCTCCTTTTGTTTTTAAGGCTCCTCAGCCTTCTCAGGCTTTGATTTGTATGACCCTGTCATAAGATTCATTTTTCCATAAAAGTATGTTTGTTCATTCTAGAAAACTTAGGAAATAAGAAGGATACAGACAAAAAAAAAGTCAATCCTAGTTTGAATACCAAACATAATTACTATTCCAATTTTTGTGTATTTGTCTTGTCTGTTCACCGCGTTGTGGGTGTGTTTGAATCATGTATCATATAATACCTTAGTTGTGTAAAGGTAAGTATATTGTGTCATTCAAGATACTTCAAAAGCTTTTGAAGACCATTCATGAATGTCTCATGTTTTCACTCTTCCTTTATTGGTGGACATTTATTATTTCTGCATTTTCAAATTGCAAATGATACTTTTAGAAACATGCTTTCACGTAAATGTTTGTATGTGGGATGTAGAGAGAGAGCTAGAAGTATCATTTGGTTTTGCCTGGGAAGTGCGTATGAGAGGAAGGAGTTAACATCTGTCAGGGTTCTTTCAGTTTTGCTACAACTAGTGGATGCTCATTTCTCCCCCAGGTCAGCTCCCTGGTAGACCCTCCTCCTCTCTCTCTGCATGTGCAAAGCGGAAGCCCTGTCGTCAGCCCTCAGGGGCCTCCGTTAAGAGAAAACCTGTTTCTGGGGTGGCCAGTGACCGCGCCCTCCTTCCCAGAGATGTCCTCCCTGAGTCGTCTGTGGGGCCCCGGATAGATTTCCCTGTGGCTGAGCTGCCACTTCAGAGTCTCCGTGGAGATGAATTTACTCCTGGGGCCGCGCAGGGAGAGTCCCACGCCTGCTCGGCTCCCGCACTGCCGTCTGTGAACCGCCCCAGCCGGGTCTTTGGCTTTACAGGTCGGCCCGGCAGCCTGACCTTTGTCAGCGCCGCATCAGAAGGAAAATGGTATTTATGGATGGGCGTGGCCGGGCACCTAGAGCGCACGGATCTCTCAGTGGGAACATTTCACACTGTCACATTTTTTCCTCTTTTTAAAATTTTATTTATTTTCAGCTGTGCTGGGTCATGCGGCACAGGCTTTTTCTCTAGTTGTGGTGCGTGGGGCTCCTCTCTAGCTGCGGTGTGCCGCTTTCTCATTGCAGTGGCTTCTCCTGTTGGGGAGCATGGCCTGCAGGGCACATGGGCCTAGTAGTTGTGGCGCTGGGCTCCAGAGCATAGGCGCCATAGTTTTGCACAGGCCTAACTGCTCTGCAGCATATAGGATCTGAACCCGTGTGTCCTTCATTGGCAGGTGGAATCTTTGCCACTGAGCCACCAGGGAAGCCCCCCAACCCCCCGTTTGTTTTTTTTTTAAGTTGAAGTATAATTGACCTACCTTCCTCCATGTTAGTTCCTGGTGCATAATGACATAGTGATTCAGTATATCTGTACGTTACAAAATGATCACCACACTAAATCTGTTACCATAATATTACAGTGTTACTGACTGTATTTCCTGTAATGTACGTTTCATCCCCTTGAGTCAGTCTCTGTCACCTATTTGAGAAATTGGCCACTGCCTCCCAGCTTGTTCTCCATACTGAATTTGTTTTTTTTATGTTTGTTCATTTGTTTTGCTTTTTAGAATTCACTTACCATAATACCCTCTAGGTCTGTCCATGTTGTCACAGCA